>NC_052050.1:139860264-139957764 GCF_903992535.2 Arvicola amphibius | reverse complement strand
GAGGTCATCTACATATAAGTCATGTAACGTCACTCAAGAAAAAAAAAAACGTTATCTTTACCTTTACTCCTAGCCACGTCAGTAAGACCTGAGGCACAGAGAAGTTTATTCTTTGAGCATCAAGATTGTCTTGCATCGCAGAAAGGGGGGACATCAAAAGTTGCTCTTAAGTAGCTAAAACTAGGTCAACACCAAGGTTTATAAGTTGTAGCTTTCCACCAAGGCCTATGTCTACTTGATATAATGCTGACTTTGATTTCTAGTTTAGAAATAAAGAAAAAAAGCTTGGAGACAAAGGACTTGCAGCCTCGGTAGACACAGAAAGAGCTGAGCTGACAAATGGATCAACTGAATTAGGTTCTGTGGACTGTGTCATAACAAAGTGAAGCAATGTCTTGTTCTGGCACCCAGAAATCTAATATCAAGGAGGTAAGAACAGGCTCCCTCTAACGTCCCCCATCAGGAATCTGCTCCAGGCCTGTCCCTGGTGTCTGACAATATTCATGTGGTAAGTGAGCTGTGGACATCTAGTTCATGTCCCTATGCTTGCAAGGCAAACACTTTATTGGCTGTGCCATCTCCTGAGTCTTTCCCATACTCATTTTGGCTTGCATTCTTTTATCAATGCTGCATCTTCAAATCCTTCAATATGCTCATTTTCTAAGTTAATGAGATATGGTTTCAAAATATTTTTTTGGAGGGCAGGGAAGGTGTCACACACTAGCCTATGACATTGAGTCACTACCAAGCCCTATTTTCCGTCTGCAGGTCCAAATTATTTCTACTCTCATATGCCATGTCTAATGTTTTCATATTTATTTCTGAACCCAAGATCATACTTGCATGCTGCAGTGAAATGTAGACTATTTGTGGATTATTCCTATAGCATCAGCACTCCATTAGGGTAGATAATTAAAAGTTGACTGTAGTATGCATTATTTTTCATTTCTAGAAGCCTGTATTAAGATGGAATAGCCTTTTTTCTCGGAGGAATGAGGATAATTCATCACTCTGACACCAAGGGGAATTCCACATACAAGGGGAAAAGGTAAAAGAACAAAAATCACCGTATCGATGCAATTCATTACCGCCATCAGTAGGGTCACTGCTACTATGCTTCGTTAATTTATTATTACTCAACACCCACCAAGGAAAGATCCTATGCTGCCTTACTCTTGTGAAATTTTACCTTAAAAAATGAGTAGGACTATCACCCAAGGAAAAACACAAATAGCAATAAAAATTGAATTTTCATATTCAATCACTTTCAGCAAGATTTTATTTAAAAATTAAGTTCTGGGCTAGGATCTGGTCTAGTCTCCTAGGTAGTGTCAGAAAATTGAAAGAAAAAAATAGAAAGGAAAATCCCCGCTCATATGGGATGAACTTACTTTTTTGTGAAATGAATGATACAGTTCATTCAGAGAAGGGCCAAAGAAAGCCAAGTAAAGTGGATTAAATGTCCTACTGGTAATTACTTTCATCTGTGGATGTCTGTAGGTAGACATGCCAGGGTGGTACACTTATCAGATGGCATTTACAGTGATGTAAGGATGAACCCTAGGATATCAGAGGGTAGGAAATTTATATAGGAGAGACAAAATCCAGCACAAAGGACCTAAAAAGGTAACTTTTCCCCAAAGTTCTGCAAAGAACAGCAAGGCTGGAGCAGCCTTCAGTGACCCTGATGGCCAAAAACCTGATTGTGGTGTACTGCGTAGCCAGGTCTAATCAAACTTGACAAGTTGAGCCTCTGGGAGGTCCCCTGACTGTCTCCTGCCTCCCACTCTGAAATTCTCCCCACCTTTTGTGGACTGTTATTCCTGGCTAAAGACCAACAACAATCAGATGGGCACAATGCTCAAGGGAAATGCTAGGGCTTCATTATGAGGCCCTGTCGTCTCCCCTCTGCTTTTCACCATCAACCCCACAGTAGAGTTTGGGAAAGCATAGTTGATTTGTTTTTGGATCCTAGTTGATCCAAAGGGGTTGGAGGTGCAAGGGACAGTGATATTTCACTAGGGTAGCTGTGTGGGGAAACACTTACTATTACACGTGTCTACAGTCATGTTCCATACCGCGCCTTCCCTGCTAAGTCAGGAAAGAACTCTTCTATAAAAGAAATCTATGCTAGGGATTTATTTATTTTTCTGTGGGCTTTCCCATTTATGCATATTTTGAGAACAGAAGACATCATAATTTTGTTCTGGATATTGTTTCAGCAGTATTTGTATAGCAAACAACCATTGGAAGCCAGAGATCTAGACTCCATCTGGAGCAAAGGGACATTGCTTACTGCCTGATGCAAACCAGACAATGAACCAGAGAATCAGTCACAGACTCATGGCTTGGTTGATCGTCTGGGGATTTGCTCAGCCAGATTTCCTCTGTTTGCTGTGTATGCAGCTGTCACCTAACTCTTGTCCCTTTTCCCCATGAAAATTGGACGTGGGGAATCTCCCCAGAAGCTGCTCGCATGTTGATGTTATTACTTTAATAACAAAGCACCTTTCATCTCTGCTGGAAGGAATACTGGGTTTGTTTCCAGAACTCACGTGGCATGTTACTTGTTAGACAGAAAGCAGATACAAATCACGGTTCTTATACCCATCAAAGGAGACTCTTCGGAAACCTGGACTAATAAATGCTTGCGTCTCTGTAAGATTTTAGCAATCAATGTTTTGCTCGGGCAATTCCAGGGCTAGAAGCCCAGATTTCCGAGGAACTTTGTGAAAATCGGCAAGAGCTGCTGTGTAAATGTTAACTCGTCTCAACTTCACAGCCATTTGGAGAGGTGAAAGCGAAAGCAAGAAGAACAACAGCAAAACAAAAACAGAAACAAACAAACTCAAAAGACCGCCACCATCAACCACAGGCGCGAAACAGAGTGGGGTCTCACCATGTTCCCTTGATTTGCGTAAGTGAAAGCTAACAGTTTGACTTTCACTGTAGAACTGACTGACTTAAGAGTGTCATTAAGATAAAACTGATAGGGTGAGATGATTCTCAAAGCCATCCAGGACACTGCTGGACAGTTAGAGGTTTTTGTCCTTCATTCTAAAATACCCCAGGAGAAATATGTGTAGAGAATATATGTTTTCCCGACGTTGGAAAGAGAAAAAAAAATGTCCTTATTACAATAAGGATCAAATGGATGTGTCTATTTCCATGGCTTTTTAATTGAGCAAATACATTAATCTAGTTGAAAGACACCCTGTTTCTGCTGAACAATATTGGCTAACGTCGATTCAAATAAAGTGATGCATCCTTCTCAGATCGTTTGCTTAGTGAATTTTGAATAGAGAAAAGCAAAATGCACTAGGGAAATGGCAGAGGGGAAGTGGTTTACAACTCATTAAAATATATCACTCAATTAACACAAACATTGGCAATGCTCCCTGCCGTACAGCGGCCCACTATATCCTTCAATAAGCAAGAGGACTCTGAGGACATCACATCACTAATGAAAACCTTTTCACTGGCAAATGACTGTACAGTCACTTGAGGTTCTCAGAGGACTGCAATGAGTTAAGCAAGTCTAAGATTCTGCTTCCATCGGTGCTACTAGCTGGAGCTAGATGGATGTTTCCAAATCACAAATGCATCCCACTGTGCAGAAACCAAAGATCAAGTAGATTATTGATCATCAGCCCAGGGTGAGATTCTAACTCCAGGTTCACAGTATCTCATTGTTCTTGTCAGAGATTTCAGCTAATCTTTTACTAAGAAAACGGAGATTAATAAAGCTAAAGGTCTTGCTTTTGGTATTTAGATAAACAATTAAAGGTAAGATATCTTTAAAAGGACTATCCCCAGTCTTTGGACCCCTGAAAGTATTTACACATTTTACTCTGAGTACAAAAGTCTGTTATGGAAATTACAGATACCATTGCCAGCCATGGTAATACCCATCTACTACTGCATCCAGTTTCCTTAAGGGCTTTGTTTCTTCTTCATCATGCTCCACTTCCCATTTGTATAGATACATACTGTATGTCACTAGACACTGGTCACAGATAAGTCAGTAGGCAAATCAAACACTGAGACAATGTGAACATTCAGTGTGCCAAGGCGGGATGTCACAGTGGAGAGAAACAGAGTAAGAGAGAGAGAGAGAGAGACTGGAGGATGCATAGCATGGTCAGAAGAGATGGGGTCACTTGGTAGAGAAGCTACCATGGGTACCGAAGCTGCTGAAATTCTGACGGGATGGAAAGGTTCTGACTCTCTTGACGTAGCCTTTGGGTGAGGTGAGGCTACTTATCACACTGTGGGGAACATTCTTTGGGTCATTATTGAGCAGCTTCTGTAGGAAATGACCTTAGAGCAAGCCCGGTGGAGTTAGAAGCATTTGACAAATGATCTGGAGAATTTGTTCATTATTATAAAGAGTCACTTCTATAGGAAATTTAAACTTACTAGCAAGCTCACCAGCTTTTGTGATATAACTATGAGAGTTTGTCCTTTTCCACTGGGGAACGTGTGATTATAGGTTGAAAACAGCCGTGTCGTTAGAACTTTAACGATTCTTATGGGCTCTGTCTGGTGAAATTGGAACAAGAAGTCAGCATGTGGAAAGAACGACTGGAGAAGAAGGATGGATAACGCCACACTCCACTGGACCCACGGGTAACCTGAATTACACTCATGGCGTTATCTTCTGTTAGCTTCCGGTGGTGAACAGGTCCTTTGCCCTATGTGGACCTTATGTCTCCATGTATGGAAAATAAGCATAATAATAGCTATTTCTTCCTCACTCCTCCCAAATCTTGAGTGACCACCTATGAACACGAGTGCTATACAGATCTGACTCCCAGGCTACCTTCAGTTCGACCTCTTACAGAGACTGGGAACCATCTTGGGACAGAAACAAGCCGGGCGGTGGTGGCGCACGCCTTTAATCCCAGCACTCGGGAGGCAGAGGCAGGCGGATCTCTGTGAGTTCGAGGCCAGCCTGGTCTACAAGAGCTAGTTCCAGGACAGGCTCTAAAAAAGCTGCAGAGAAACCCTGTCTCGAAAAACCAAAAGAAGAAAAAAAAAAGAAAAAAAAAAAGAAACATACATACGACCAACACAGTTTGTTCTATCAAACCCAGGAAACGTTCTGACACAAGTGAATACACCAATCTTCCCCCAAAGGGAGAAGAAACCCAGAGGTAGTAGAATAGAAAGAAGCAGCGGTTTCAGCTGTTGCTTCCACGGGGTTATGATTTTTGCCTCAGGGGCTGTGTGTGTGTGTGTGTGTGTGTGTGTAGGCGTAGACAAAGGCTCTGCATGGATAAAAGAAGATCTTCCTGACTGCAAATCGGCTCAGAGAAACAACAAAACTGCTACAGAGTTTGCATTATTAATTTATATCATTATTTATTTATATAAATTGATACCAACGTCCACAGACAGTCTTTTCCTAAGTAAGAATGGGTACCTGAACACAGAAGTGTCTCTCGGGATCTACGCCCCACGACCTCCTCTGATGCACCGAAAGTCAGCTTCTCACAACTGCTCAAAAAAGTGTCCTTGGAAGTGCACAGCCTTTGTGCCTCCCTTCAAGGTAGAAGCTTATCACAATATCATTTTGAAAATATGTACAGGTCTTAGGAAAAATGTTATAGCTTTGCATTTTATTCTTATTTGTAACAAACAAAAAATAAATATGTATATAGAAAATATGATATTGGCCTAATGGGTAAAGTGGAAAAGAAGCACGTTTCTTCCTAACAAAATGTCCCCAGCTCTTATCAGAATATTTGTCAGTCTACAGATATTTTTCTTATTTTCTCCACAAACTTCACATATATTTAAAACATAGATGCTATTAGAGTTTAAATGTTATCTGCTGGAAAGTATGCTTATCACAATACCCCAAATGTTAGATGATAAGTAAAATCTTATCAACATGATGCGGGCTCATAAAAATTCATGGTATTTGGGGTATACGTTGGGCCTCATTCTGTTTGTTCTCAGATGAAAGAGAACATCAGTATATGAGGTGATGAGATAGTGTCCAAATGTACTTTCAGGAAAACGGGAAATCTTGGTGCTGGGGAGATGGCTCCGTGGGTAAATGTGCTTGATGCAGAAGCCAGAGGACCTAGTTCAGATCTCCGGCACTGATAAAAAGTCAAGTGTGGTGGCAGGTTATCTGTCATGCAAGCACTAGGGGAACGGAGATGGGAGGACACCAGGGGCCTGGGTAGCAGCCAACTGAGCTGAAACGGGTAGCTGCAGGTTTAGTGAGAAACCCTATCTCGAAGTATAAAGTGAACATTGATAGAGGGAAAAATATCTAATGTCAATTTCTGGCCTCCATATATCCATTTTCACACACACACACACACACACACACACACCCCTCCCCACAAATGAATGATTTGAGTGAATTATAAGCAGTGTGTCAATATTGTATTATGCTCCTCGTATGTTATTTTTATGTCACTGTCCAAAAATTATTTAGCTAAGCAAAGTGAAAATGAAATCTACGATGTCCCCATCTGTGTGCATGTATAATATATAAGTGCCAAGGTATATCCAGTTAGGAGACGGTTACATAGTTTTTCTAAACGATACATCCTCTTGGATGATAGGAAACCCTTCTCCCATCAACATACCGATCACAACAGCAGGTCATACTGTTGCAGTGGGGAAATGAGCTGACTGAGGCTGTTTCCACCATGGGGAATAATCATTCACCCACTTTCTTAGGACATGCCATCTATTTGCTAAAGCACCCCACAGTGGCTAGGGCAGGCTGAAGCATTTTCTCGCCCCCTCTCTGATTTATGGGCAATAGGCTTCTATCCATTTCTCCTACCCTAAATGTGAGTCTATGCAAGAGCTCTAATTTGAGAATAATGAAGAACTAATTCATTAGCTGGAAGGTTATGAATGGCTGGCACTTGGTTAGCATTTGATTTCTGCTCTGCTAAGACCTTACATCACGAAGGAGCTTTGGTGCTGCGAACGCAGGTGGGAGGCCCGAGAGACAATGTCGAACATTTGCCCGTTGCGGTGGACGTGCCTTCATTGGCTGTCAGGATCGATTGGACTTAGCTGCTTCATCTTTCTAATCCCTGCAGCATTTTGCCTGTGGCAGAGCTGGAGGGCTTGAGCAGAAAAAAAAAAAGACAGGAAGAAAGAAAGAAAAAATGGAATACATTGTCTGGTAAAAATAAAAAAAAAGAAATAAAGATAGGAAACGGAATGGGGAGAAAGTGGTCTAAGCTAGTGCTTGGCAGGATACTGCTTGGCATTTGTAATTTCTCAGGGACTGTGCCCATCTACTCTTCATAAAAATGACTGGAACATCCTGGTATCCACCCTCAGCTGATCTTGAATGTTTGACTTTACATAGAGCTACACTGGGCACTGTGAAAGCAAAAGTCTATGCTTAAACAGCAATTACATGAATACATTCAGACTAATTTAAGTAATTTTCCAGTAAGCACATGGCTAAAGTTATTTATAATCTCCCAACACATTTTTCAGAGGAATTGCTGTAAACAACTGATATTCCATTATTAGCTATTTTTTTCAGTTATAAATAGAAACACTAATTTGCATGCTAGTAATCATTAAAATATATTTTTATCTAGCAATACAATTAATTTTCCATTTGTATGTTTTTGGGATATTAAAATACCTTGTGCACTCAGCTTTAAACAGGAGCTGCAGCTTCAGAAGGGATAGAGTGCACTCCAAGGCACAGAGAAAGGTCACCTCATGTCAAGAAGCCATTGTTAGAGGAAGAACGCTGACTGAAGGTCAGGGCCCAGAGCCTGGGATCCTTGATCAAGTGAATAATTAAATTGAGGTCTTTAAATTACTGGCAACCTAGCAGCAAACTGTCCATTAGTTCTGTAGGGCTTTCCTTCACTCATAAATCAAAGTTTATTGAGTGCCCACAATACACACTGTACTGGATACCAAGGAAGTAAAAAGGAAGGAAACTCGAAGATGTTTCCAGAGAGAAGGGAGATATAGGAAGTGTGAACTAGGGCTGTCACTCAGGTGTGGAGTACTTACCCACACCCATGATCCCCCTAGCTTCCATCCCTAGCACTACAACTACTAACAAAAATACTTTACAATAAAAATACTATAGGGCCATGACAGGGAAGTGGATTTAGGTGATATAAGGGACACCAAACTTGTTAGATGAGTATCAGTTGGTGCTCAAAGCATAAAGGACTTTAAGTGGGGTCCAGACATTCCTAGGCGTGTGTGGATGCAGTGCATGACATCCATTAACTTAGATGAAGATAAAATGTTCGAATCATTTCTCTTCCTTGAATGCTCACTGAAAATTAGCATTTCCTTTGATTTCTGATGTACTCAGAAAAAAAATCACAGTTAACAGTGAAAGCACCATTTAGTTAACAAATAAATCAAAGAAACACAAAACCAAACTCTTCCTTTCAAGGAGATTTTCCAAACGGCAAGCTCACAGAAGCAGTAGCATAAAGAGCAGAGTATAGGGCCTGGGGAACTGGATAGAGGTCAATGACTTTGATAGAAGTCAATGAATGAAACATTTCAATTTAGATGAGAGGAATATATTCTAAACGTATCTCTGGGTAAACAACCACATATTCTATACTTAAAATTAATAAAGTATCTATCTATTTATCTGTCTATCTGTCTATCTATCTATCTATCATCTATCTATCCCTCTATCCCTCTCTCTATCATCTATCTATCTATCTATCTATCTATCTATCTATCTATCTATCTATCTATCTATCTATCTATTCTATTCTATTGTTTTTTACATCCTGACCATAGTTTCCCCTCTCTCCTTTCCTTCTGGTCCCCCCACCCTTTTCCCAGCCTTCTGTCTAATCCTCCTCCTCCTCTATTTCTCTTCAGAAAAAGGTGGAGTTCCCATGAACCCACAACCTAGAGAGTAGATTTTAAGTTTTTTAACACAGGAAAAAATACAGATAATACAGATATCAATTAGCTTAATGGAGACATTCTGCAATGTGCTATCCATACACATATCAAAACATCATTCTGCCACCAATAAATATACATAATTTGTCAATTAAAATTGCATACATACATGTATAAATAATCTACCGAGTCAATTTAGCATTGCTCATACTTCTGTGTGTCCAAGGCAGACCACCTGGGATTGAAAACACTCTCCGTGAAAGCTTGTCTCTAGAGTGGTTCTTAACCTTCCTAATGAGACCTTGTGGAATTTCTCTCATCCATGTTGGTATATCAACTAGTGCTATCATCTTTGAGACTTTTATCTTACCTCAGTCAGTACACTAAAGTCAAGAAAGCAATCGATAACAACTTCAGGTGAAGACATGCGGAAAGGGGAGCCCTCATTCACTGTTGGCGGGATTGCAAACTGGAGCAGTTGCTCCTGAAATCAATGTAGATAATTCTCAAAAGAACAAAACAAAACTTTTAAAAAAGCTCAAATTAGTTCTACTTTATGGCCCAGCCATACCATCACCTGGTCTATGCCTAAAGGGCCAGACAGCCTACTTCATAGACTTGCTCAGCCGTGTTCACTGCAGCCCTATTCATAGTAACTAGAAGACAGAAACAATCTAAAAGCCTCACAACGAATGAAGAGATGATAAAAATGTGGTAGAAACATACTGTGGATTTCTACTCAACTGTAAAGAAAAGTAAAGTCAAGAAATTCCAGGCAAATGGATGGAACTAGAAAACACTGTATGGAGTAAAGGAACAGATCCAGAAAGACAAAAGTCTCACATGCTCTCTTATTTCTAGATTCTGGTTCCAAACCTTTATATGATAGTCTATAACATGGAATTATGGCAGAAGCCAGGAATGTGGAAAGGGAAAGGGTGAGGGAAGGTTTTCCAGATAACAGAATACAAGCAGCATGAGCAGTGGGGTGTGGTGAAGAATGGAAAACCTGTAGGGGTCTAGTGCATGGGAGGAGGAAAGGCAATAGAGAGGGATATAATGGATATACAGAGGTATGCAGTTTAAGTGAAGTTACATCATTAGGGGTGATAATGTTCCTCCAAGAGTCATAGACTATCTAAAAACTACCCCAGTACCAGGCATAAGAAACCTGCTCTTGGGTTGGGTAGGGGTGGCACACGCCTTTATTAATCCCAGTACTCGGTAGGCAGAGGCAGGTAGATCTCTATGAGTTCGAGGCCTGCTTGGTCGACAGAGTGAGTTCCAGGACAGGCTCCAAAACTACAAAGAGAAACCCTGTCTCAAAAAGGGGGAAAAAAAAGAAAAAGGAAAAAAAAAAACACCTCTTGGGTTGTCAATCAAGAGAGTCCAAGAGAATAATTCCCCAAAGTACAGGCTATTGGCATTGCCCTTGGTTGTCTCCTAGAATCTGAAGATAAATTACTATTTCTGAAGTATAACATGCCCTTTAGACCTAGGACTTGGAGGAATAGAATTGTTAATTGATCTGGAAGCTTCCTCCTTGAAGACTGACATCATGTTATTGGAAGGTATTATGTAAGCTTCCATGGAAGAGGAGAGACTGGTGGTCTTACCTAGCTACAAAGCCCACAAACTATGATGATGATTGGACTGCGTGCTACCCACGATGGCACAATATTGGTACTCATGTTGTTAGGGTGATCAACAGCCATCTAATTGGGCACAAAGAAACTCACTCAGTGGGAGATAATTCAAGCCTGGTACTATTAACCTAGCCTATGACTGGAGAGGCCATAGGCCTGAGAGGACTAACTGCTGCTAAGCTGCTGAAGCATTGTGATTTCTATTTGAAATACTTATACTCACAGGTAAACATGCCCCGCATCCCTTATAAAAGGCACATCTTGTCTTTTTGCAGTAGGTGGAAACTGTAAGAGGAACCCACCACTGGTCAGAATGCCTGCATTCTTTCCTCTTCCTTGCTTCTCAATTTTAAAAGTGACCGAGTCCTGTCTATCTTACCTCTTAATTTCTTTTTTATTTAGGTACATACATGTGAGTTGTATGCATGTGGGCATGCATGCCATTGCGCACATGTGGATGTCAGAGGGCTGCTTGGTGGTGTTTTGTCTTTCCACCTTCCGGGGGGTTCCAGGATTAATCATGGGTCGCTAGGTTGTTACAAGTACCTTTATCCTGTGACTCATATCTTAGACCTCCCTATCTCTTCATCGTATGCTTGATTCATGTATTTATCTCTACCCTTACTAGGAACTCTAGGCAAACTGAGGTCTTGTTCAACAGTCACCTCCTATATACGTCTTGCCTTGTCAAACATAGTCTGTCCTCCATAAGAAAAGCTGTGTAATATCCCCTCCCTTTGGTTTTTAGAGACAGGGTTTCTCTGTGCAGCCCTGGCTGTCCTGGATCTTGCTCAGTAGACCAGGCTGGTCTTGAACCCAGAGATCTGTCTGCCTCTTTCTTAATTGCTGAATCTAAGTCCTCTACTACCTTCAGAGTGAAATAAAACGGAAAAATCTTTAACCTAAAATACAAGGTCATTAACCTGATCTCTGCATCTATTTCTAACCCCATTTCTCCCTATTCCTTCTCTCCCAAGATCTCAACTACCACCTCCCTGCTCTGTTGCTATGCAGGCTGAATTTGTTTCAGCTGTCTTTGTCCTTCGACCTCAATCCCTTCTTGTTCCTTGCTCTCGTTTCTTGATGAATCACCCTCATTTCCGCATTTCAACTTCAGAGAGTCCTCTTCCTGAAGTAACTCTGGGGAGACATGTCATGTTCCACCTGCTTGCATGTCCATATCTCCTCCAGCTGAGGTCCATGGGACCAAGGGCTGTACATTCTATCTTGTTATTGTTGTATTTCCAGTGCATGCTAAAATATAATAAATATTTGCTAACTGAACTTATGTATATAATAACTCTATTATTAAGTTTACCCTTTAAAATAATATTTACTAAATTTCTTATTTTAAAAATAAAAACAAAATAGGGGAAAAATCCCATAAATGTTTTGAACTGTAAATATAGTATTGATTAGTGTTATATAGAGAATATATATTACTTTAAATATGTTAAATTAGATATATCAGGTTTTCCATCTGTCTGCCAACTATCAATTGATGTCTATTGATTGAATAACATAGGTAGAATATCATATCACCGCCGGGCGGTGGTGGCGCACACCTTTAATCCCAGCACTCGGAAGGCAGAGGCAGGCGGATCTCTGTGAGTTCGAGGCCAGCCTGGTCTACAAGAGCTAGTTCCAGGACAGGCTCTAAAAAAGCTGCAGAGAAACCCTGTCTCGAAAAACCAAAAAAAAAAAAAAAAAAAAAAAGAATATCATATCACCAAACCTGGCCCAATCCAGGCCTCTTCTCATATTGCTTCCTTCCTTTTCTTCTTCTAAAACTTTGCCGGGTACCACAAGCTATGGCTCAACAATAGCAACAGATAGAAGGCCCCACCTGCTTAAGTGTAAAAGTGCAAGCACATACCAAATGCTCAAAAAGCCCCATAAAAATTAATACCAAATGGTTCATTTTGATAGATTTAAATTTTTAACATGTCCCCTTTTAATATCGAAGCAAATTTACTGAACATTTTGATTTTTAAAATAAATAAATTTACAAGACACTTTTCTACTTTGGCCTGTTTAACTACTCCCCTGACCTTGGAAATGACAATGTCTCTTGGTAGCCTTTCCTCTTCCCTTCCAGGACCATTCTCCCAGCAAGCTTTCCTCCAAGGAAGTCAAGAAAGTGTTCTGATTGACAAGGTGAATGGTATTGGAAGGAACTATGTGGAAGTCACTGTGAGAAATGTAGGGCACATCAGATAGAAGCTTTCCGTCAGCTCTGGTTCTCTCTGAGAGAGAAACATAGATGCATTCATGGGTTGTCGAAAATAAACGCTGCCCAGAAGACACAGGCTTGCAAGTATCCATAGGGTAACACCATCAAGGTCTCAATGCCAGTGCCACCTTTGATGAAGGTTTCTGCTACTCCTCTCTGCCACTGTACTGGGAACTGAACTTAAGACTTTAAGGATTCTAAACATACACTCTACTCTGAAAATATATCCTGGCCCTTTCTATAGGTTTTACTTTGTGGCAAGGCCTTGCAAAGTTGCCCATGGAGGCCTTAAGCTTCTAATTTTTCTATTTCAATTTCTTGATAGGCTGGCCAGAATAAGGTCCAACCATGATAGCTTTTTTCTTTAGCCACTGTTTTACTCCCAAATTAGGAGAAGTCTATAGGCTGTAAATATTAGGTGACTGATGTCACACAAAGGACAGAAATGCAATAATTTGATTTAGACATTGATGTCATGTCTGAAAAAAAGTCGGGTAGGTATAATGGCTAGTTTTAAATAAAGTCAGTTTGACTTGACCTTGACCATCTGGATCCTCTAGAGCCAGGGCTAATTCCAGCTGGCCTCTTGGTTTGTTTTTTTTTTTCTCATGGTTTATTTTTTTTATATTTAAAAATTTCCATCTCCTTCCCTCCTTCCCCCCTCCCTCCCCTCCTCCTCCCCCTTCTCTCCCCTCCTTCTTCCCCTTCCCTCCCCTCCCCTCCACCCATACCTCCCCTCCCTCCCTCTCAAGGCCAAGGAGCCATCAGGGTTCCCCACTCTATGCTAAGGTTTCTAGCCATAATTAAAGGACATCGAGCCTATAAATTTGGGATCCTTGAGAAGATAATAAGAAGGTGAACTCCCAAAAAAAGATATAGTAATCCTCCTGGATATTGGAAGTAGACACGATCGCCAGGCAAAATTGGGAACTTGAGGGTTGGGCAAGACTGGGCCAAGGGAAGATGGGGAGAGAAAAGTGTGAAGGGGAGAACGGGGGGAGCTCGGAGGAATGGGGTGCTTGGGATATAGGAAGGGTGGATATGGGAGCAGGGAAGCATATATCTTAATTTAAGGAGATACCTGAGGGTTGTCAAGAGACTTGACCCTAGAGGGGTTCCCAGGTTTCCAGGGAGACGCCCCCAGTTAGTTTCTTGGGCAGCTGAGGAGAGGGAGCCTGAAAAGGCCAGTTCCTATAGCCATACTGATGAATTTCTTGCCATAGAACCATAGAACCTCCACCTGACGATAGATGAAGAAAATGGCCTCTTGGTTTGTAACGTGACCCTAATGACCTTTCCTCCCAGAAGGAGAAGGCAACAGCTCCTGATCTTAGCAATCCTCTTTCACTGATAAATGCTCTTCTCCCTGATCTGGGAGAAGAGGAACCTACAAGCTTCTAGACAGCACAAGCCTTCTTCTCTGACATTGCCAGGAATGAGAAGCCACAGTCAAGCATTCTCATTTTTAATGCAACCTTCTGTCTTTTCTTCCTCACATGAGTCTTGAAGTTGTATTAGTTTCCTAGGAATAGTGTAACAGCATAACAGCATAGAACATACTTTGGGCTTAAGTAGTGAAATCTTATTGTCTCACAGTTCCTGGAGCAGGGGAGTTTGAAATCAAAGTATTAGTGGGGTCACATTCTCTCTGCCTAGTCTTTCCTACGCATCACTCCTGCAACTGCCTCTGCTTACAAATGACATTCTTCTTTTTTTTTTTTTTTTTTTTTTTTTTTTTTGGTTTTTCGAGACAGGGTTTCTCTGCAGCTTTAGAGCCTGTCCTGGAACTAGCTCTTGTAGACCAGGCTGGTCTCGAACTCACAGAGATCCGCCTGCCTCTGCCGCCTGCCTCTGCCTCCCGAGTGCTGGGATTAAAGGCGTGCGCCACCACCGCCCGGCATAAATGACATTCTTATGAAGTACCTTTTCCTGGTCCTCATTCTTTTTATAAAGATATCATGAATGCTGGAAATGATTGCTTTACTCTCAAATGACCTCACCTCAACCAGCTTCCACACAGATACTGTTTCTGGAGGAAGTCTTGGTCCGTGACCCTCATTGTTAAGACAGTAATACTTCTTTGGGAAAGCATGCAATTCAACATATAACAAAAGAAAGATTATTCTACTTTTCTCTGTTTCCCCTAGTTTCTTCTCAGTTCAAGGAAAAAGGAAGTTTCTAGTTTCATCACTGTACGAAAAAAAATTGCCCTTTACTTAGAATTATATGGAAGTAATCAGGTGTCATATTTCTATTACCCTCTGACCTCATTTACTGGTCATAACTGAGCCTCCAATTATAATGACTTTTCATCTCCATCTGCCTTTTCCCATCCCCCAACTCTAAGGCAGCTCATCACCAAATCATCAACTTCCCAAAGTCCAGCTCTGGGATTCCTAAGCCAAATGAACTCCTAATTGCTAGCAACAGGGGGATTTATTTTCTTTTGGTCAACTGACCCTTACTCTCAAATCATTTCGTCTTTACTCTCAGAAATCACAAATGTGCATGTTTCTTAGCTGTAGTCGTCCACTATATCCTCCTATTGATAACTCAAGGGAAAGCCAATTAAAGCAATCGTCTTATGAAAGTGAATTTTGCCATGATTTGGTGTCTGGAAAAAACCACCCAAACAGAGCTCTGGAAGAAGAAAGCAGCATGTCTCTACACAGTTCAATAACGTGTGGTCATGTGACTGGGGTAAGGTGGGGTTGTGTGTGTGTGTGTGTGTGTGTGTATGCCTACCAAGTATTGTAGACACCTGAGCTGCTTCCTTACAGGTGAGCATGCAATACCTTAATTATGTCTAACACCTACTTCCCCACCTTAGCAGCTTCTTTTTTTTCCCCATAGCAGAGAACTGTAGTCTCTACGATCATGGAAGAAAGGTGTTTCGGCGTCATCGCCTAATGTGGGAGGCTCCAAACCTCATCTAGGGGTTGAGTTTCACTGGAACTAGGGATTCATATATTTGCATTTTGGTCCTCAGGCAGTATTGCTAGCAAGTAATGGGAACCTTAAGAGGTATGTCTGATGGGACAATATAATACTGGTCCCTCATTGTCATTTAAATAATTCCCTGTAATACCTCTGCATTGAATGTACTTTCCCTATATATGATACCATCTGCCGTGGAGTTCTTACCAGAGGAAAGGCAAGATACCACACCCTTGAGTCTCCAGAACTATAACCTAAATAAACGCATTTTAAAATGCAGCATTGATATCATCAATATCAAATCAAAATCAAAATATCATCAGATATTTTGGAACAGCAATAGAAAACAGAGTAACAGAGGGGATAATTTAAAAAGTTCCTTCCTGGATGGAGCTTATGTTACAGAGTGAAAGGGCAAACAAGCCAAGGAAGGCACTTACAATGTGTCTTAGGGGAGCGTGGCAGAGACATAGGGTAGTAAAGGAGAGGAAAGTGGTATGGAGGGGCAGGGTTAGTAGGTGTTCCTGGCAGAGAAGGTAAATTTTGAGCAGAAATGTCGAGAATCCTAAATTCTTGATTAACTATCAAAATGCATTGTCCTTATTCTAATATTTAAAATTCTAACTTATAAAGCATGGACTCTTCTATTTAACTGCTTTCTTCACCTTATTATATCCCAAACCTATTGCATACAGAAAAAAAAAAGATGAGACCTTGGCTTCCTCAGTAGAAAGTTAATTTATTTCCACACATATGCCACTCTGGGGTTTTACAAGAATGAGGCTAATCTAATGTAAAGTAAACACTCTTACAAAGCAGCTCCATGCTTCCAACCCAAGGAGACTTACAATATTATTGAGTACATGCAATGCAGGTGTTATATAGCACAGGCAAACACGGATCCCAGGGAACAAAGAGCAGTGCATCAGTCAGTACAATATTTAGTATCTGACACATTGTAGGCACTGTAAGTGGGTTGAAAGAAAATGGTCCCCAAATGGAGCGACACTATTAGGAGGCATGGCCTTATTGGAAGAAGTGTGTCACTGTGGAGGCAGACATTGAGGTGACATATATGTTCAAGCTACTCCTAGTGAGAGAGACCACTTCCTGTTGCCTGCATGTCAAGATGTAGGACACTATGTTACTTCTCCAGCACCTTCTCTGCCTGCACACCACCAGGACACATGATGATGATAATAAAATAAACCTCTGAAAATGTAAGCCACCCCAATTAAATGTTCCTCCTTTATAAGAGTTGCTATGGTTATGGTGTCTCTTCACAGCAACAGAAACCCTAAGACAGGCACTCCATTAGTTTTGATGCATTGGATTTACTGAATTCATACCATTCCGTGGGAGTTTTATCTGATCTCTGGGATTGGATCTACCTCTCCAATCATTATTTGTGTTACATTTTTCTTTATCCTCCATGATGCTGGCACATGATGGTCTGAGAATCTTTAAGATGAGTCACACACTAGACAGCGAGTTCACTAGAATGATGGGTAAATCAGTAATGCAGCACTGTTGAGTATGGACTGGGAGGGACATCATTTTTAAAATGAAGTTATTAGATAAAGAAACTCCTCTTTACTCTGTTTTTCCTCCTCCCCCTCTCCAGATCCTCACGCATATCTGTGGATAAAAAGAATTCCCTCTGCAAACTAGATAGAGAGAAATTCTTATATATATCAAAACAAACATTTACAGAGGTTCAGGCTACTTACTGATAATAAAACAATTTCCTTACTTCCTTTTCATTCCCCTACTGATTTTAACTATTCAAAAAGACAGAGGTGGAGGTCCCAAAGATCGCTGCATGTTGCTGGGGGCTATGGAATACACACTGTGCTGTACCATTCAATTCATTTTTCAATTTATACCTGATACCATCAACAGGGAAGGGATTATATTCTCTCATCACATGTTCCTGTCAAAACTCTACTGCTGAGAGCCATTATTTCAAATTCTATCGTACTAGGCACCTACTCTTCTATTTAGCCATTTTCTTCATCTTATCATACTCCAAACCTATCATTGACTGTGATAGCCACAAATCCCTGTGTTGTTTTCCTCAGGAATAGATCTATAGGATGGAAGGCAGGTCTGGGAAGAATAGCAATCAGTGTTGAATTATTTTGAGATCATTTCTTTTCCTCCTTTTTTCCCCCTAAAGGAACATCGACCAATGCAGAACTGAAACACAGTCATCTCAACCATGAGGATTACATATTCATCATTCACTTATGTGCCATATACACTGAGTTCCTGTTAGGAGTTATGTATTTCTCTAGACCCTGAGGGTAAAGAGTGAATAAATATAACACTTTCATCTGGATTTAGACACCATAAAGTAGCATCTTTACCCCTAACTCAAACTTCCTACTTTTGTTCCATCATAGGGGATATGAGCGAGTGTGTGTGTGTGTGTGTGCGTGCTGGGGGTCCATTTCAATGTATACACCTGGTTTTCCTGGTTGGATTTTTAATTTAACCTTGTTTTACTTAGCTATATATTTAGACTAATCTTTAAGTTCTGTATTCTGCACAACTACTAAAAGGAGACATCTTCTCCTTTCTGCCATTGAATGTTGTTGGACTGACTCCTTCCCGTGTCTTTCTACCAGACTTTCAGAATCAACTGAGAAACAAAAACAGTACTGTCCCATTCCCTAGTAGATCTGAATGAAAACTGCTACCAGAGTCAGGAACTACTCCAAGAGAAGGCATTGTGGGAACAAGCTGAGTCTCTAGGGATTCACACACAGCGGCAGGACTGAGTGTTTATGCTGAGTCATGGTCGTTCATCTCTCCTACCAGATGGAGCTGAACGTTTTTAACCTCTGGAGGTTTGGTCATGTCTAAATTGGGGTTCAGATTTACTTTTTATCTGTTCCACATGAGAAACCGTTGGTTCACTAATAAAATATGCAGAACCTTTCAAACTGGGGAGGGGGAGTAGTAACAACAGAAAACGTGCCAAGTTCAAACTCATTAGTGAAAATGCTTCAAACATTTGCTCAAATCAGAGCAGCTTTTACTTAATTTGCTGCATGCTGATCCAGCTGCAAAATAAGAAAGTGGTGCTTTACAATGAAACGAGCCTTAGCTCAAGGTCCACTCTGATGAGGGACAGTATCCACCCCTAAGCTGTCCACGGATTGTTCCTCCAGTTGTTTCCTCAGTCACAGCCAATCATTATACAAACCATTAAACTTAATGGATTTGAAACCCACTCTGACTTTAGTGCCAGTAAAGCCTCTATTATCTATAGATGCAGGCAATCAGCTCCGGGGATAGATTCGCACTATAGGGAAGGATTACTCAAAGATCACAGGTCCCTTCCCCTCAGTGCGGAAGCAATAGCAGTTCAATGAGACATAGCACCATTTCCATCAAGGGAGGTCCATGTTGCCTTCCCAAGTGTGGATCCTTCATCACTCAAGATGAAAATGGTTTAAAAATGCAGCTTGTCACAAATCTGTCATAAGT
This sequence comes from Arvicola amphibius, assembly GCF_903992535.2. Taxonomy (NCBI): domain Eukaryota; kingdom Metazoa; phylum Chordata; class Mammalia; order Rodentia; family Cricetidae; genus Arvicola; species Arvicola amphibius. Next base: position 139,938,561 of record NC_052050.1, on the reverse strand, counting down.
GGCAACTCCTGCCAAGCCGACACCCGTAACTGTGCTTCCTCTGATGTCACCAGATAATGTAACTCACTGTTAAAACAGCGTTGACAGCAGAAGAAGGGGGAAAAAAAATTAAAAAGATCTGGTTGAGCCAAGGAAAGCATTATGAAAAACAGGGGCTGACTCTGGGGCCATGTCTACACATGTCTGCATTTCAACTGGAAAAGCCGTATCTGGAGATGTGTCAATAGCACCATAGCCACTGCCTAGCCCAGAATTCGGTTTCCAGGTGTGAGCTAAGCACGGTGCCCACTGAGCTCTGCAAGTAATTACCAGCTTACAAAAACAAAGGGCCAAAACAGATTGCTGCCTTCCCCTGCTCCCACTTCCCTAAGCAGTCTGTGAGTAGAACAAACCAAATGAGTAGGATCAGCTTTTGAAGCAAGCATTGGCCCGGCATAAGTCACTGTTTGGCATGTGGCTGTACCGCTCATCTATAATGGCTCTTCACAGCGTGGCATTCACTTCCAAGTGGATGTCTTAGTAAATATGGCCTCCAAACCCATGCCTAAGGAAAAACTGAGTAGAGCTGAAATGGTTCCATTTCGGAGTGAAGTCAGTTGCTATGACCATCTGTGACCATTAACACGAGCAAGGGGCTGGCCAAATACATCTGCCGTGCTTGAAAACCTTCTGCTTTTTGATGTTTGAAAGGCAATGGTGGATGTGTCTGTCTCCGAGTGGCCTTCGTAGCGTCTGTGGTAAGCATTCAACTACCCAGGACATTCGTGGTCCCATGTTACAAAGCAGACATAATGCTAAGGGTAGAGTTAGAGATGTTCGCACATCTGATGTCACCACATGGCTTCTATTGTAGACATGAAAGCCAACAGCGATCAAGGGATCACAAAAACACATAAATGAACACAAACCCTCAGTGGCCTCGTCTAGAATTCTTCCACTGAAGAGAATGACTCCTTTCTCTGCCCTGCGATTGGGCTTTTCTTGTTTCTCTACTAGCGTTTCCTTCTGTCCCTGTCGTGATATGGATTACTTATGTCTTAGTCGCATTAACTCCAATGTACATAAGAACGGGAGCCACATCTCATATTTGGGGTGCTAACCCCACTTTCCTTATGGGTATGTAAGTGTGCAGAGAGGTGGTGTCAAATGGGCTTCCATCTTAAGTTTGCTATACCTCTGCTTCCACAGTGAAGCTTAGAATTCACCACTGGCCCTTTGGAAATTTTTCATCCACAGATTTGAAAAGATGTTCCTTAGAACAAAGACAGCCAAAGGCAAAAGTGTCAGTCCTAATACAGCCATTTCTAAGACAGAGCCATTTGCATAGGAAAAAGGAACTATGTTTTTGGACCCAAAGACCTAAGGCCAAATTAGCACTGGCTGGTAGCAGTAGTTGGACAAACAGAAAAAAAAAAAAAAACCAAAGCAGTAGGTTTTTCAATTAATCCATTCGACTTTCATTTGGAATATCTTTGCTAAATTTTACCTTGGCAATGCAATCACATTGACAGAGGATGGCAGTTCTTCAAAAGGGTTGAGAAATTGAAAATTGTTATTTCCGGATGATAAGACTTAGAACAGTAAATTAAATAGGAATAAGAGAAACAGCTATCTGTATCTTCATTTCACTCCCTGTGGTGCTTAAGATGATGATGTAGTGATAGGCCACATTGAAAGAGAAAAAGAATTAAACCAAGAAGCAAGGGACACAAATAGAACATAAAATAATTAATGACTAAGGGGCAAGGGTTAGGGCTGACCACAAGGTAAGAAAAATAAGAATGAAATGTTTATATGGTTGAATATGTACACACACACACACACACACACACACACACACACACATCTGACATGAACCACAGAGGCATGAAAAAGGGACTTTTAATAGTAGCTCATAAACCGGGTGGTGGTGGTACACGCCTTTAAACCCAGCACTCTGGAGGCAGAGGCAGGTATATAGTTGGAAGCTTTTCTGTTCCATTGGGTCCCACTGGACCAGTTTCTCTCCTGCCTGCCAGTCCCTCCAAGTACTTATAAAATAATCATTTAGAGGCTTAATATTAATTATAATTGCTTGGCTGATGAATTGGGCTATTACTGACTAACTCTTACATTTAAATCAACTCATATCTAATAATCTATGGATGGCCACAGGGCTTCATCTATTTCCTGTTCTCTAGTACATCTTGCTGCTCTGTTAGCTCACTGGCTCTGCCTTTCTTCACATGTATCTCTGCTTGGATTTCTCACTTAGCTATATTCTAGCTTGCCATAGGCCCAAGTAGCTTTATTCATCAACCAATAAAAGCAGCACATATTTGCAGCATACAGAAGGGCATTCCACATCATCTCCCCTTTTCTGTCCAACTAAAAAGAAAGATTTTAACTTTAACATTGTAAAATCACATATAAAAAACAGTTATCAAGCAAGAATTACAGTTACAAATATTTAGTCTATTTGTATTTGGTAAAATTAAAGAAAATACTCCATTATCTACTTTATCTTTGTGAGTCTAAAGTTTTATATCTAATTTATCTTTTCTCACAAATAAGGAAAACCATAATTATAACTATCCAATCTCCAACTCCATAAAAGACTCCAGGAGTATATAATACTACATGAGTAAACAGGAAGTACTTTGTAAGAAACTTCAAAAACTCTAGAAATGACAGAGACACCTAGCTGCCTAGACAGTTTCCCAAGGTTCTTCTGTAACTTTGGGACATCCATCTTCAGCCTACAGGCCTAGAGTATCTGGGAGATTTCTCAGTGAAGCAGGAAATTTGAAGTATTGTCTAACATATTTTGACAAAGTTTGTCAGTTGCTTTCTTCTTTGTCCTATAGAATGTCTGACAGACTCTTTCATGAAGCAGGGACTCTGAAGAACTGTCCCAGCTTGTTTTGGCAACTTCAGCAGTCATTTTTCTATGGGTCCTGCATGTCCAGTTATACAACATATTGTCAAACAGTCCAAGCAAGAGCAGTTTCTTGTCAAAATGGCAATGTGTCTCACCACATTGAAAGCAGACTCCATAAGAAGCTTCTTTGATGCCCATCATCCTCTTGAAGTAATTAGTGTTACCAGGAGCAAATGTGTCTCACTGTTGAGAAAAGTCTAGGTTCTTAAAACATTTTAAATGCCATATTTTGTATGTCTTTGAAGCATTTTAAGATTACCTTTTCAACTGAAATATATCTTTGCATATCTAGAAAACCTAATATTACTGTAAGTTTAAATATTGTACATGACTATTAATTTTCATTTTAACTATATATTATATTTTAAATGAATTGAATACCTTAAATTATAATAAATAAAGATATAATACTTTAAATAAAAGTAGAAATATACATATTGTATAACAAAATTGACCTTAAATTTGTATCAATATATAAAAGTCCTTTAAACAAGAATAGAAACATACATAGAATATAACAAAATTAACTTAAATCCATGACAATGTAAGATATCTGAGATTAATAGGTGTCTTTTTATCCTATTTCTTTTATTACCCTAAATATAACAAATATCCACAACCTACCAAATAACCAAAGACCATCCATACCCCACAACTCTTGGAAATGTGGAAGTTGTTTTTGCCAAACTGCTTCCTGCTGAATGTGAATGGTTTATCTTTAGTGTCCCTGAGAAAATTTGAGATAATTTTAAATCCTGACTGGTGTATTTTGTGTGGTTGGTGCAACTCAGCCTTGAAGCTGATATGGATGTTGGATTACCTGGGCCATTGTTTCCATTGGAGACCTTTCATGGGGTCTTGTTCAATCAAAATATATTAGCCTGAAAGGGATGCACAACATCTCATTGTCTGTGGAAACAAATGCAGAACCTTTTTTTCCAAAGCAACATATCCTTAGACACCAATTTTTGAAGTCAAGATACCTTTATATTGGTTTAGCTTAGCAGTCCCCAAAGTCAAATGTCTCTGTAGTTAGCTCATTAACAGTCAAAATATTTAAAGAAAACACAACATAAATAATCCAGACTCACTGTGTATCTTCCATTTCCATGTGGCCCAGTATAAATTTTTATTACTCCATTTTTTGAGGACCTCAGTTTATTATCTCTAAATTATTTTCTTTATTCATGACTTTATCCTCTCTCTCCCAAGCTTATGCACATTTATCAAACATGACTAACACTGAAGTCACAGAAGTAGTTAAAAAATACTTCTAATAGTAGGTCATAAGCTGGGTGATGGTGGCACATGCCTTTTATCCCAGCACTTGGGAGACAGAAGCAGGAGGATCTCTATGAGTTCACGGTAAGCCTGGTCTACAGAGTGAGTTCCAGGAGAGTCAAGGTTACTGAAAAAAAAAGCCCACATCTTGAAAAACATTTTTTTAAAAAAGGAAAACATAGTAGCTCATAACTTGTGCATTATCCACTATTCTCCATACTTCTGTTGGGAAAGAGCAGAAAACTCTTCTTTGTTAATGATGTAACAGCCAAACTCAAGGCCTAACAAACTTACAGTGAGTTACATTCCTGACTCAACACTCTTTGCTCCTAGGCTAAGCACATTAGCTTTTCCCAGAGCAGAAGGAAGAGTTAAAAGGAGCAGCCACAGACTCTCATACTATGAGAATTGTAGTCCCATAGTCAACTGAAGATGATGGCTCTAATTCTTGGGGACAAACACTAACATCAGACTTTTGGAACAAGCAAGGCTTCTGATATAGGGAGGCCACAATGAACAATGCAAATGAAACAAAATAAAATATTAAACAATATGTTTTCAAGCTCTTCCTCAATTTTTAATTTTTTTTTACTTCCTGACAAAGATACCAGAAGTCATAACCATGGTAACACATTGATGTTGTATGTGACGTGGGTAGGAATTATAACCATGGTAACACATTGATGCTGTATGTGATTTGGGTAGGTCTGATTCCTACAGGAAATTTCCCAATAACTAAAGAACAAAAATTCTGCTTGTGCCAGAAGAACCACTCATTAGAAACTATTTTTGCCTGTAGACTCCTGACATCCTTTAGAAAATGGTGCCCTTAAGAGCTGGAAGCTTACTCCTACTTCTGAAGTCAATGCTTTCCCATACACCAAGACAGGTCAAAAAAGCGAATGTGCAGTGTGTTCAATGATCAAGGGAAGGTTCTTGAAATTCAGAGCTGAGGACCGTTCTGTCTGGAAGCATCTCTTACGAGTCTCTTTGCCCTAATTGCTGAACAAGCTACTGGGTAAACATGAGGAATCCTTGGTCCCAAGATGTCCATTTACATTTGTGTTTCCCTTAGAGAGGTTATTCTCTCTTTGTTCATAGAATGGGCAAATCTTGACAGTGTCCTTTTTGAGTTGAGCCACCATGAAAGAAAGATCACCTCCATAACCTGGGGATATGGTGGGTCACACTTAATTCCTTCTTACCTCATCATGTTGGTCAAATGTAATGCCTATGTAATAAAGATTTTACCCAGCAGGTGGGAGTAATTACACATAGCTCATATTTTTATGGCAGCCAATTTCCTTCAAGCTTATAATCCACAAGAACGTACTAACAGATACCACAAATCTCTGAAGTCCAGATTTACTAATCCATTCATCAATTCTTAAGCACAAATGACCAACCGTAGCCGAGAAGCTTGAGTTTACATTACCATCAAGTTCTGCTAAAGGGCAGGTAAATCTTGTTCCTGGACACAAGGCCATCTAGCCTATGCTAATTTTTGTTTTATTTTTCTTTGATTTTATATAACTGGAGAAATTTGGAGTTTGGATTTTCTTTCCTATTTTGTTTTTGTCCTAAAAATACAATGATTTGTGCCTTGGGCTAGAGTTTGCAACAATGTCAATCTGTGTTCTAACTAAATTCATATTTGCAATTATGAAATGCCAACAGAATTGAAATCCAGGGTAAAACAATTTTACATATTTACCAAACTGAGATTACTCATCTATCTGTTCCCTTGCTCCGGTATTTTGGCAACTTTCAGATTCAGCTGCTAACATTCAATCACCAGGGATAAAATATCTTCTGAGATTCAGCACTTTTCTTTTTTGTGAAATACCTACTCTATAAAATATGTGTTTAGTTTACCAAGATGAGTCTGGCAACAACCATTTCAACTCACTATGCAAAGTTAAGGCAAAGCTGATATATGTGCATTTTATTTTCAGAAATTCTTCGAACACTGAAATGACAAGAATATTACTTTCAATTTTGGGGAGGGGGGCATATCTCTTGAATCAATCCTTTTGTAGCGGGTAACAAAATGGTGACCAAATGCTCCATGTTTCTGAAAAGACAGCAAGGCTGTAGTTCGGCTCTCTTTGAATCCAGGTGGGAATTCTTGCCAGGGGAGCAGAAGCCATCATTAGCCAATGCACTTAAGAATGTATGGAGGGCCACATACACGTCTGACTCTTTATACTAAGCTCATCCTTTCCAATGCAGCACAATAGCAGAAGACTTTGAAGCCATGTAGTGTAGAAGGAAGAACCATATTCTCCATTAGGAACACATGAGGAAAAACTCATTCTTAGTTACATACTAGAGGAATAACCCAATCAAGAACAACCCTGAACTAGGAAAATTTAGGTTTTTGTTGTAATGAAACACTTAGATCTAATGAAAGGTTGTTACAGACTTAGTCATAAAAATAAAAGAAAATCAATAAAGTGCCTTTTTCTAAGTTCATATGTGCTAGGATAGCAACAAAATGTCTAAGTATACATGAAATGTGTTATGTTGCATGCTTTTCCCATAAGGAGTGAATTAGTTTTCATTTGCTAAAGTTCCAATATCATCTTTATTTTACCTACTTAATTTCAGGCAAATGAGAGACTCTTATTGTATACATAAGTGAAGGATCATGTCTTATTTAGGCAGAATTAACTGTTTCTACTATAATTCTTTAACTTTAATGAGCAGATTCAGTGAGTTTTAATCATATTTTTTTACTTCTTTTTTCAAATTGTTTTTATTGAGCTATATATTTTTCTATGCTTCCCTCCCTTCCTCCCACCTTCCCTTCTACTCACTTTCATGATCCCCACACCCCCAATTTACTTAGGATATCTTGTTTTTTTTTTCTATTCCCATGTAGATTAGATCCATGTATGTCTTTCTTAGGGTCCTCTTTATTGTCTAGGTTCTCTGGGATGGTGAATTTTAGCTTGTTTTTCTTTGTTTTATATCTAAAAGCCACTTGTGAGTGAGTATATACTATATTTGTCTTTCTGGGTCTGGGTTACCTCACTCAGTATAATGTTTTCTAGATCCATCCACTTGCCCACAAATTTCAAGATGTCATATTTTTTTCTGCTGTGTACTACTCCATTGTATAAATGTACCACATTTTTTAATTTATTCTTCGGTCGAAAGGCATTTAGGTTTTTTTTCCAGGTTCTGGCTTTGACAAATGCTGCTGCTATGAACATAGTTGAGCACATGTCATTGTGGAATGATTGAGCATTCTTTGGGTATATTCCCAACAGTGGTATTGATGGGTCTTGAGGTAGGTTGTTTCCTAATTATCTGAGAAATTGCCATATTGATATCCAAAGTGGCTGTACCAGCTTGAACTCCCACCAGCAATGCAGGAATGTTTTCTTTCCTCTCCAGCATAAGTTGTCATCAGTGTTTTTGACCTTGGCCATTCTTATAGGTGTAAGATGAATCTCAGAGTTGTTTTGATTTGCATTTCTCTGATGGCTAAGGATGTTGAGCATTTCCTTAAGTGTCTTTCAACCATTTTAGATCCCTCTGTTAAGAGTTCTCTGTTTAGGTCTGTTCCCCATTTTTTATTGGATTATTTGATTTTTTGATGACCAATTTCTTGAGTTCTTTGTATATTTTGGAGACCAGCCTCTGTCTAATGTGGGGCTGGTGAAGAGCTTTTTCTATTCTGTAGGCTGTGGTTTTGTCTTGTTGACCATGTTCTTTGCTTTACAGAAGCTTCTCAGTTTCAGAAGGTTGCATTTATTGTTTCTCTCAGGTCTGTGCTATTGGGGCTATATTTAGGAATTGGTCTCCTGTGCCAATGCATTTAAGTTTACTTCCCACCTTCTCTTCTATAAGGTTCAGTGTGGCTGGTTTTATTACTTGTTTGTGCATTCAAAATTTGAGAAAGCAATTAATTTAATGAATTATCAATTGATATCCTGTTAACTATTTTATTACAAATATATTAATAGTTTTAGCCCTATCTACAGAAACAATATTTGATGATGGAATGAAAGGTAGACCTAGACTAGAATATAAAGCTCCAGAAATCCTGATACAAGCGGACCATAAATTAACATATGCATATTACATGCTTATATTCTTTTTGATGCTTTAACCCAAAGGATTGGAATGCTAACTCTGTGATGATGCTTAAAATATCAGCATATCCATGTTATTGCTGGTCCATTCACAATAACTAGGTGATGGGAACCAGTCTAGATGTCTATCAGTGGAGGAATGGATACTAAAAATGTGATACATTTCTACAGCAAGATATGGTCCAGCTGTTAAGGAGAATGAAACCAAAACCTTACAAGATAAATAGTTGAAGCAGGAAACACTCACAGTGAGTGGCATAACCCAGTACTAAAAAGACAAATGTCACAGGATTTATCTCACTTGTAGATGGGTGTTAGTGTTGGATTTCTAGGTGTGTATGTGTGCTTCATTTGGAACTTGACACATGCTAGGGTTATCTCAAAGGGGGGAGCTTCCATTGAGAACATGCTTTCTTAAGATCTGGCTAGTAGGAATTTTTCTTAATTAGTGATTGATGGGGGAGGGCCAAGCCCATTGTTGGGTGCTGTCATCTCTGGGCTGGTAGTCCTGGGTTCCAAAAGAAAGCAGGCTGAGCACACTCTTAGTATGACATGAGCACATTTCTTAGCATCACTGCCTCTTGGTTTCTGTGTCTTAGGGGTGAAGAAAATAATAATAATATATTTTCTGGGTTGTGTTGAGAATGAGAATGAACACAGAAGAAACCCTTCAGAGATCCCTACCACACAGCAAAGATCAGACATTAGCTCTTTCTGTTCCCTTTCCTTTGCATACTTGAATAGTTTCACTTTATTCTCTAGTTTTTAAATGAATCCAGAAGAGCCCCAATGGTCAGTAAGACCTGCATGGAAATGATCGGGCATCTGTATGTGATTTCCAGATTTGTCCCAGGAAATACTTCTCTATCCTATTATTTCTCAACAGTTGGCTTTTAAGGGGTGCCTCACATGGGGAAGAAACATACTGCCTGCCTATGCCAGACTCATATACTTATTTATCTGCCCCAAGATACATTTTAGGGCACTTATTCTCAATAAGACAGTAGAGAAAATAAATTCTGTTCAGAATTTCTAATGCACGAGGAAAACTTATTACTCTTCTATTATCACTTCAACGTTTTTGAGTATGATCATTCTATTCCATTTCAACACATCATGAAAATATCAATGTAAAATACACATGATATTTGAATCATAATTACAATATTGGTATATTCATTCTGCTATAATTACTAGGAGCATCATGGTAACTTCTGTTAGTCATTATTATTATGTAACACTTTTTTGGCAAAGAACATATATAATGTATATATTGATACAACAATCTTAGTTATCACATGTATCCTGTATTTTTATCAAACAAATGTCTCTTTAACAATACTGGGACAAATATTAAGGGAAAAATTTATTTCTAGCAGTCAAAGAACATGTATTAACTAACCAATGGACTCTAGGAGCTAAGGTTTGTAATCCTGCCCAAGCAGCTGGTTTTGCTATTGCTAAAAACAAGGTGATTGGCAGATGGTCAACTAGGGCTTTTACTACTTGGTCAACTCAAAAGTTGTTCTCCACGCAGGCTTTCTTGCATACCAATGTTCAATCTGCCCATCACATACATGCTTGATGGAAGATGCAGGAGACAATGACTCCTTGGAAGACACTGGGCAGCAGTGGCTGCCACACTCTTTGGTGGCAAGAATGTTATTGGTACCTAACCAACATCCTTTAGCTACATGGGGTTAACAATCAACATGGGTAAGACAGAGAGCCTTTGTCTGTGGTGGAAATTCCCATCCCTTAACTTCACTTTCTTCCTTTTCCTACTTTTATCTCTCAACCCTTCCAACAGGCCAGCCCCCAAAATTATCTTTCCTAAGTCAATTATAAGAGGAATAATTTCAATAATCATTTGTTTATATCTAGGGAAAGGAAAAGGAGTAGAGAGGGCTAAACTGTTACTAATTTACTTTCTCTGAAGTTCTATCTAGTAGAGTGTGTATGTAAGCTTTTGGCTGGTAGGTAAGCTGGTCTATTTTCTCTTGAATTGTTTATTTTATTTTACTTAGAGAACCGTGATTAATTCTGCCAGCGAGCTCATTACCAGCATCAAGTGACACCTGCTTTATAACTAGTCTGGAGGTAAAGTGTGTATTCTGAGCAGAACAATCAAGAGGGAAATTGCAATCAGATTGTGCTTGAGGAAATTTTCATTGACAAGCTAATGGGCACTTTTTCTTTCTTTTTATAATGTCTCATTCTTACACAGAAATACTCATCCGACACAGAGATGGGTTATATATATTCTGTATTCACACCATAAGAAAGTCATGGGCAGCCTAGCTCTAAAATAGCCCACTGAGATGATCAGTTCAAGCAGGTGTTCTTAGTCTTCCTAATGCGGCAGCCGTTCCTCATGTTGTGGGAACCCCCAACCATAAAAATATTTCACTTCTACCTTAGAACTGTAATTTTGCTACTATTATGAATCATAGTGTAAATGTCTGATGTGCAGGATATCTGATAATGTGATCGCTGTGAAAGGGTCATTCAACCCCCGGGGGTCGCGACCCACAGGGTGAGAGCTGCTGCTTTAAAGGCAGTCAGAGTCATCTAACTGGAGACTGTATGCTTCAGAAGAAGAATTAGCTACTACCAATCACAGCAGGAAGGGACAGGAGAATGAACAGTCAGGAATCCCCTTTTATCCTACGAAGCCCTTTTCTCTGTGGAAAAAAAAAACTATTCAAAGATACAGGTAGGGAGTTCCATTGATGAAGCTCATGCCAGAGTCCTCAAGAAGAATGTAGAAGAGCTAGGGGGAGAATGGATGAAGAACTTTTAGAAAATGACCTGGCATTTTCCTTTATGTCTCCTATGGAAAGGGGGTTTAATCTGCTATGTGAAATATTTCTTAGTGCATTGTATTTGAGAGCTATTTGGAGACTCTTTTGTTTGTTAGGCATTTTATGCATAATAATATTGCTTGTTATATACATTAGTATTCTAAATTTCCTTATCCAGAGCTACCTTAATGACTATTAGTCCTAGTTCTTTAACACAAAATATGGTTTTCTATGGTTCCAATCTTGCATATAAAAAGCTCAAATCCTTTTCTTCCATTCATTAACTCATTTACTTGAAAGGGTTTTAAGTGTTTAAAATGTTCCAGCTATTAGGGTAGGTATGAGAATTACTGGGCTGACAGAAACACACCAGAACTTACAGTCTAGTGAGGGAGAAGATATCAGAATATAATCTGAAAAGCATTACGCAAGCAAACATAAAGTGGCCACCATTATAATGAATGCTGTAAAATCAGAGAACAATGAGGACAGAGGACAGAAGGCAATGAAAAGGAAGTCACCTCTCTGAGGCATCACCATGAGTACGAACGCAGAAAAATAGCCATCAATGAAGGGACTGCTTGCAGGTCGATATGGTAATACTTTAGTGCAAAGCTTATGTTTCCAAAGAATGAGTGGGGAAATGCGGCACAGAAATGGAAGGTTAGGAAGATGTACTATGTGCCCATGGGCAGGGAATGTGTGCCAAAGGCCTCCTATGAATCTCAGACTTTGTTTTAATATTTAAGGAAAAACAGTTGGAAGGTTTAGACATTGGGATATCATGGTCCAGAGGGCATCTAACACAAGCTTTCGACTGCCAAATCGAGCCCTGTGGTTGAGGTGAAGAATGAAAGTAGTCTATGACAGAGTGGAAGAGAAGCAGACAGATTTTAAAGCGAGCAGAGGTTAAAATACAGAAAGGACACAGTGAAATAGAGACACATGAAAAGCAAAACATGAAAAAGAAGGAGAAGTTTGTATCTTGTACTAGAACAGTAGGTGGTGAGGGGTGGGTATTAAGCTAGGAGCTACCAGACAAAAGAGAGAAGACACAGCTGTATACACAGCTGCATACTATAGTCACTTGAGCTATAAAAATAATTGCATAAAATATATGATAGGAGATAAGAGTAAAGCACAATGTTAGAACCTTGACCTATAGCCTATCCTGGCTTAACCCATAGCATCAGACATCCAAATACATGATGGGAAGAAAGACGAGTGAGAGGCAGTACAGTGCTCTGTAACCCAACCCTGGCCAGAGACATTGCCTAACAGTGCAGTATTTTTTATCAGTCTAGCTTTAGCAACTATCTACAAATAGAAAAACCTAATTTGATTTCCAAAGATTGTCACTTTAACTCAAAATACTTTACCATCTGTATGCTAGGAAAACAAAAGAATGTCTTATTCTTCCTTTACACTCAGGGGAAAATGGAGATTTATGGCATTAATAACTTGGCCAAGGTTCCACACTCTGAGTCAGCAGGAAAGTGAATGGGGAGAAAAGAAGTCAAGATTAAAGTGCTGGAGAGAATGTAGAGATCATGAGACCTAGCCGCTTTGTGGATTAGGAGGAGAAATTTCATCCTGAGGCTGAGAGGTACTTAGCAAGAGATTTGTGATTAGTCATGCCTCTTAGTGCTGCTGTCCCACTGGTGTGTTTATGCATGTGTTTGTGTTTGTGTGTGTGTGTGAATGTGTGTGTATGTGTTCACGTGTGTGTGTGCATGTGTGTGAGTTTGTGTGTGTATAAATGTGTGTGTGTGCATGTGTGTTTGTGTGTGTGTGTTTCCCATCAACAGCATTGACTGATGTTCAAGCTAATGTTCCATTGTTCACTGATTTGGCCTTTCCCAGTAGCAAAAAAAAAAAAAAAAAAAAAACAAAAAAAAAAAAAAAAACTTCTGAAAGCAGTGCCTAACAAAAAGTATTATGTAGCAATTGAAAGCCAAGCATGCTGGGTGAAAATGTAAACTGATGTGAATTTTGGCAAGTTGACCCACAGCACACATGAGAACAATTAGAACATTTTCCTGCGATCCTTGTTTCTTCACCCACAAAATGTGATAGTTGTGAGTAATTATGTTCTTGCTCTATGAAATTATGGTTCTATGTACAGCTGCTCCAATATCCAAGGGCCCTTCCAGGACTTGGGAAAATAGGCCCCTTCCTTCATTGTTTGGAATATGTTTCCTGATGAAAGGGGATATGTGCTGGTTTTTATCATGGAACATATTTTCATGTTTAAACTCTAGAGAAAGTGAGAGGAAAGCATAAAACAGGAAGCATCTGTACTTCAAACTGGCAGAGCAAGTGGAATTTGATGTGACTTCAATATTTTTCACTGCCTTGTATTAACAGATGGCTAGAATTCAAGAGCGCTTTACATGAGAAAACGGGTGGAAACTGCCAGGAGGACCTCACATTGGATAGGAGGGAAGGGGAGACAATAAGGGGAAGAGGCCAAGGAAGGGAGGAACAGAGGGTGGAGGAAAAAGGGAATAAAAGGAAGGTAGGAAGAAGAGGAGAGAAGGAAGGGAGCGAGGGAGGGAAGGAAGGGAGTGAGGGAGGAAAGGAGGGAGGGAAGAAGGAAGGAAGGAAGGAAGGAAGGAAGGAAGGAAGGAAGGAAGGAAGGAAGGAAGGAAGGAAGGAAGGGATGTAGGTGGGTCTTCTTTCTATGTGTTGCTTTAATTGGTTAATTAATAAAGAAACTGCTTGGCCTGATAGTTCAGAACATAGGTGGGTGGAGTAGACAGAACAGAATGTTGGGAAGAAGGGAAGTGAGGCAGACACCATAGCTCTCCGCTCTGAGATGAACACAGGTTAGAATCTTCCCGGTAAGCCACCACCTCGTGGTGCTACACACATTAATAGAAATACACTTAGAACCCCCAGCACTCACATGGGATGGCTGAGATCTAGATCCCGGCCATCTGACAGCTTCTGGTCTTTGGGTAACCATACATACACATCACATAAACATAAGCAAAATACAAATAGAAGCATTAGAATTTTAGAAAATGGCAAAGGTACATCTGCTTTTTACAGAAAAAAAAATGAAAAGAAAATACCAAAGGACTTTTTTTGTAATAAATTCTTGGGAATGAGAGACCACCCTTACACATCACATCTCCTTTCTACCCTTCTGCAGAAATACTGATTCTCTGTAGGACATTCACAATTTGTTCACAACCAGAACTGCATGGCTTCCCTTGTCGGCCACATGAATGATAAGAGCTCTCTTTGCTAGTAAGTGCTTGACAAAATACAGAGTCTTTCCCCAAAAGAACTATTCCATATTGCTGCTGGCATTCTCCATCCATGGGTTTCTTAACTTGGATTTTTGGATAAATTTGAGTGACTTCGTTCTTGTACCTCTTCTATCAATACATCAACTTTTAGAGATTTTTGTCTCCATTTTACATATGCCTAGCAGTTTTTTCTCCGATGGAGTATCTGGCCAATAAATACACAATTTAAATTACTAAGGGTTAAAAATTGCTTAAATATGGTTTTGGAGTCCTCCAGGTACAAAACAAATTGCTAAATCATAAATAAATAGTCTTTCATACTTTGTTTCATGTAGTTTAACCTACTGCCAAGACCTTTATAGATGGTGCTAGAACTTCTTCTCCACTGCTAAATGCTTCCATTTTTCTCACTCTAGGCTGCTTGACGGATATATCAGGACTTCACTAACCATCTCTGAAATGCTTTTTTATCTCTGAGGTTCTATAAGCATCACCCAGAGGCTGTGGGTCACTAAGCCTGGGGTCTGTAGATAAAGCTCAGCCTGTCTGCCTGCTTCCATCTTAGAGAAGTTGTCTCTAGATCTTGTCATCCAGGCTTCTGCTTCCGATGATTCGCTGTGGCTTCCCTTATTTCTGCCCCAGCAAGTGTACACACTCCATTCTTTGGTTTTCTTGTGCTCACCACTCATGCTTTCCCTGAAATTCATACTGCCCAGGGTCTAAATTGCTCATCTCTGTTGCCTTTTGACTTTAAGACAGCTAAGTAGATCCTCTCCATCCTGACAGATGGTCTGGATATACAAACATACTTCTGCTCCTTCTTTTGTAGTATGAGGTTACCTGGGAAGTGACTACCTTCAGGAAACTTGGTCTAGCGTAGCTTCACAGCCTAAACAACAGAGTGCTAATGATTTGATGCCTCAGATTATTAAAGCAATTAGCTGTTCTGAGTTGTCCTTTGTATCATGTTAATGAAGTCTTTTGTTACCTCCCCCCCCCATTTTGAATTGGGTATTAAAGTGTAAGGAAACATAACCTAAAGGCAGGCGATTTCAGTATTAACCAAAATGTCCTCCAGGTACTTTCTATGGTTTCTGTTTTTGTTATTTTCATGAATCTTCATATTCTTTACTAATATTTCTAAATCACTATGTCCCTATCCTGGTAAGAGATGTTTCTGTCAAGGCCAGTCCCTGGAAGGAAGGAAGGAAGGAAGGAAGGAAGGAAGGAAGGAAGGAAGGAAGGAAGAAAGGAAGGAAGGGGAAGGCAGGAAGGTCAGGTCCTAAAAGAAACTGCATCAAATGATCCACGTAGCAGTGCGGACTTAAAGAACAGAAAGCTATGCTTTTAGGTTGAAGTGATCTAGGCTGTAGAGGACTGATCACGTCTGGTACAGTAAACCTGGTCAAGAGCCCATGGCTCAGGAGGTAATAAGCCCTAATTGGAAGGCTATAGTTGCTGCTTTGATAAATGGATATGGTATAGCTGTCAACCTGCATTGTAAATGACTATGCTTATGCAACAGATTGGTGATACTGCCAGCTTTGGTCAAGAATGTGTAGAAACACAACTGGTCAAACGGCTGCAAATAAATGACATTTGAACGCCCAGTCATAGAGAGGATATCTCATCTCAATCACCTCCACCAAAGATCATGCGACACTGCAGAGGAAGGGACAGAAAGAATATAATGGCCAGAAGGAGGCAAGTAATGTATGTTGACTTCTAGGAATAAACAACTGATGGGCTCTTAAACTAACAACAGCCGTGATTACTTCCAGAAGATCTGCACAAGACTGGGTAGGGGAGGGGGAGGGTCTCATCCAGTCCTGCTTTTCCCTGAGAGTTTATATGCAGTTAATAGTGGATGGGGGAGTTTCCAGTGACACAGCCACTGGTAAAGGATTTATATTCCTGTAAACAAATTCTCACCCACAGTCCTGTAAATGACACTACTAAAATTCATGTGTCATGCAGACTCAGGTGCCTAGTAGAGCAGAATGGGACTAGTGGGAGTTATGAGGGCATGAACCAGAGCAAAATTCTACCTCTGCCTGTTTTTGGAGAAGATGTAAATATTCTACAGCCTTGTGCTCAGAAATCATGGCTGTCCCTCCAGGTTCAAATCCTCGATAGCTTCCATGTTTTGTGTTTATTATGGGATTATCATATCTATCCCAGTACTATGTGATGGTGATGGTGATGACGATGGTGGTGATGGTGATGATGATGATGGTGATGATGGTGATGATGATGATGGTGATGATGATGGTGATGATGACGATGGTGGTGATGGTGATGATGATGGTGGTGATGGTGGTGATGATGATGATGGTGGTGATGATGGTGATGATGATGATGAATCCCACTGCCTAAGAGAAAACCATGGCAATTTACTGACACTCCACGAGGCACCTGTCTCTTCACTGATGTGTGAACATCATGTTGTTATTCATGTGATCTCATCCAAATCTATTTTTGAATCTATTAATTGAACCACGGGGAACTGTGGGAGAATTGGAGGGAAGTCGATTACTTGAGAAGCTACTTAAGAATGAAAAGCACATCTGGATGCATTGCAAAGAGGAGATGAGAAAGATTAGCAACAGAATTTTGCTTTTTATACAACAGAAGAATAATGGCTTTTACTTTTTTTTGAGACAGGGTTTCCCTGTAGTTTCTAGAGCCTGTCCTAGAATTAGCTCTTGTAGACCAGGCTGGCCTCAAACACAGAGATCCGCCTGCCTCTGCCTCCCGAGTGCTGGGATTAAAGGCTTGCGCCACCACCGCCCGGCTTGGCTTTTACTTTTTAATACCATTCTTTATTCATTTGTTAGTGTATTTGTCTGTACTAATTAATATACATAATTGCGTAGTCCTTTCTCTTTTTAATTTTTTTAAGTTTATGCTTGTCTGTATATATGTAAGTGGACCATATATGTGCCTGATGTCTGAGGAGGCCAGATGTCAGACCCAGTGGAGCTGCAAGTACAGACAGTCGTGAGCCATCACACAGGTGCTGAGAAACAAACCCAGTTCCTTCGCAAGAGCACCAAGTTCCCTTGTCTACCCAGCTACATCCTTGTGACGTCTACCCAGCTACATCCTATCTCGTGTAGCTTTATGTGTAATTTAGTTAGCTAACCCCACTGTGACAGATACTTCAGTTGGGTTGCTTCATTTTATTCTCCACAATTTTCAGTAAATAGAAAGTGATCATCTTTATGATGGCATTTGGATTTTTAGTGACTCAATTTTCTAGTTAGGATAAACTCCAGAAAGAAAAATAGCTTGGCCAAAAGGCACCATAGCATACATTTTGATATATACTGTCAAGTTTTCCTGCATGAAAGCTGCACTAATTTATGCTTATTCCAACAGAACAAGAAAGTGCACATTAATCAATGTCTTGTCCTCTTGCCAGCCTTGGATACCACCACTAATCTTTCATAACATTTTAAAATGCTCATTTAAAAATGGAATATATAATGATGACTTTAGAAGAAAATGAAATGGCATATGGTATAATACAGCTAGATTGCAGAAGCTAAAACGAAATTCAGTTCGTCTATTGATACAATGTTAAACATCATCCTTCCAAAAGTAAAACAAGAAATTGATATCCTTCATTAAGCACGTCTTAGATTGTAGCCCTAAACCAGAAGTTAGGCAGAAAGAGCTCAGGCACGTGAAGACTCCTTTGCTAAATGGAATGTTTGTTTAGGGCAACTGTCTAAGTTTAGCCAATTAGAGTCCCCATTGTTTCCTTGATGTTTGCATTAAAATCTCCTTTAGGAAATGTATCTTCTTAGAACCCTTGCCCTTGCCTGTTTCTTGCTCTGAGTGATGTCACCTTAGCTAGCCTATTCCTTGAAACCGGAATGTTTGAAGTTGATGCCCAGGACTGTCAAGACCATGTGACAAGATCTGGGAATGCATGATGAAGAAACTGGTTCTGCAGCTCCTCCTCGAAAGGTTAATGAAGTAATAGTAAAATGGCCATCTCGTTTGAGGATACTGGCAATAAATTAAAATGAGCAAACATTATGTCTGTTTGGGACCAAGAATTCATGAGAGTTGACCAAAGAACATTTCTGAATTTATTTTGCAAACAAACTACACATATGTGAAAGGATTGTTTTAAGCTGCAATCAACACAGTCATTAGACTGATCATCGGAAACTCTTGAGGTGGTTTGCAGATTATGGAGACAAAAATGATTTTAATAAAGAGGAAGAAACCCAAAATTTGCAAAGGTACAGACACAGAGAAGTGAAATTCTGTGCCAGACATGATAACTGTGACAATACAATGTCTTTATCTGTAGGTGACTTATTATTACATAGTAGACAATTGCACTGGACAGCCTATTGTGTTCATCTAACATCAATTCTAAATGCATGTGTAGACCTAGGATGCATCCTAAAGCCAAGGCTAAGTTTCCTTCAGCAGGAGCAATGGTTGAGTTCTTGCTTGTTTCTGTCCCTGCCTCCACCCCCATGGAATAAATATGAGTCATGATGGGTTTTCTATAAGAAATGGCATTTGGAAACCTTGTCTCAAAAAAAAGAGAAAGAAATGGCATTTGGGGATTTTCCTTCTATATAAAGATTTATGTATAGCTTAGTGTTAACTTCAGTGAACTTGAGAAAATTGTCATTGTAAATAAGTCTCAAAAATTTTATGGAATAGAATTTACAAAATATTAACTTTATAAGTTGGAACCTGTTTAAAAAAAACCCTACTGGAAGTAAACATTCTTCACAATATTATTAGAAGTCTTCCTGCCTAAAATCAAACACTATCACTGGAAGTGATTGGCTTATGTGTAGCGGGACCCCAGAGTTGGACCTCTGTACTTAACTCACTATTATGAATTATAGTCTCAGCTTTTGTCAGAGTGTATGGCACAGGTTATAATCAAGGCACCCCAGGGGTAGAAGCAGAAGAACTGCGAATATAAGGGCATCCTGGCCTACACAAGACTATTCTAGGAAACAAACCCAAGCAAAATAAATTGTCAGCTTTAAAAACTGCTTACTCAGTTACTAACCAGTTTTGATTTGAGGGTAGAAAGTTTACTAGACAGTCCGTTAACATTTTAATTAAAAGTATGCTTAGTGGCTGTACAGGTTTGCACTCCTACCAGCAGTGGAGGAATAGTCTCCTGACACCACATTCTCCACAACATAAGTTGTCCTCAGTGTTTTTGATCTTAGCCATTCTGACACATGTAAGATGGTTTCACAGAGTCATTTTGATTTGAATTTTCCCGTGGATTAAGGATGTTGAGCAATTCCTTAAATGTTTTACAGCCACTTGAGATTCTTCTGGTGAGAGTTCTCTGTTTAGCTCTGTACCCCATTTTTTTAAAAATTTGTTTATTTTGTATTTTGATGTCTAGTTTCTTGAGTTCTTTATGTATTTTGGACAGCTGTCCTCTGTCAGATATGGGGTTGGTGGAATGAGATGGTCAAGGAGGGGATGGGATGGAGTGGGAGAGCAATGAAAGAGATATCTTGATAGAGAGAGCCGCTATGGGGTTAGGGAGAGACCTGGTGCTAGGGGAATTCCCAAGAATCCACAAGGATGACCCCAGCTAAGACTCCTAGCAATAGTGGAGAGGGTGCCTGAACTGGCTTTCCCCTGTAATCGATTGGTGAAAATCCCAACTATCATGATAGAGCCTTCATCCAATAACTATAGTTGAAGAAAGGGAGGAGCAAATATATGAACAAGGGAGGTCAAGATTGTGATGGAGAAATCTACAGAGACAGCTGAATCAAGCTAGTGGAAAATCATGAACTCTAGACCGACAGCTGTGGAGCCTCCATGGGACCAAACTAGGCCCTACATACGTGGGAGACAATAGTGAAGCTTGGACTAGCTGAGAGGCCCCTGACAGTAGGACTTGAATCTATCCCTGGTACATGAGCTAGCTTGTTGAAGCCCATTCCTGATGGTGGGATACCACTCTCAGCCTTAATGAAGTGGGGGAGGGGCTTGGCCCTGCTCCAACTTAATGTGCCAGACTTTGTTGACTCTTCATTGGAGCCCTTATCCTTTGGGAGGAGTGGATGGGGATGGACTGGGGAATAGGGGAGGGGAGGAGGAAATGTAAAATATGGTCGGAACATAAAATGAAATAAAAAAAATAAAATAAAGAATTCTAAAACTAAAAAGAAGATTCTAGAATATTCCCCACTCATAGTGAAATTCAAATTCTACTTAAGTCACTTAGAACACGAGTAAGGCAGCAGATCTTCAATCCTGACTTCAGACCACATTAAAGGGCCCAGTCCCTCCCTCTTCTGCACAATCTTTACTTGGGAAATCAATACACTTAGGGATGAAGGTCTCAGAGAAATTGTCAGGACTTGAAGTGAACCATGTTGAGTTCGCAGGAGTATGGTTCTCATGAGGTCACAGAGTTCTTTAAGGACCAACTTGTCTGGCTCATCCATATCTTCCTATCAAAACATTTTCCAAAAAGGAAGAGGGGGGTCTAGAGATGAACTCCAGAGGAACGGAAGGAAATTAGTGTTTACCTTTTTGCTTCATGCTGCACACTGCTAGGCATAGAATTGTCTTGATAAATTTAGCTTGTAGTCCTCTGTATTATATTCTTTTTCTTGCTCTTTGAGTGTCATTAATTTACAATATTTTTATTTTACTCAGCTATTTTGAAGAAATTAAAAGATCTATACAACTTAAAACTTACTCAGAATACTAGGTCAAAGAACTGGCATATGGCCCCTCTTTCAGAAAACAAATACATGGTAAAATTAACAATTCTACTGCATCCTTATTATAAAAGAAATATTTTCACCAAATCATAAAACTTAATGAGGCTCACCAGTTTGATACTTGATGCAGGTATCAAACAAGATTCAAGGAAAGGTCAATTTCCTGATTAATTAAAAGTTTCAAACCT
This sequence comes from Arvicola amphibius, assembly GCF_903992535.2. NCBI lineage: Eukaryota > Metazoa > Chordata > Mammalia > Rodentia > Cricetidae > Arvicola > Arvicola amphibius. The sequence continues at coordinate 139,917,262 of NC_052050.1, read as the reverse complement.
TTTATGGCAATTCTCTTCAGTGAAAATTTTTCTAGTAAGTGTATCTTTCTTATGAAGAGTAAATAGAGAAGAAATTGGGGTATTTTAAAATTTATTCAAGATCATCACACACGCTGAATTCCTCATTTTGAACATTTTTATGAGGTTGAGGAGGATCATACACTTTGGGAGTTAGGACTCAGATTAATTCTCATAGTATCAATATTGTCAACATCTTTTCCCCCCTCAGAGAATTAGAAGTACAAACATCTAGTCAGCAGGCACTTATGATCAGGTTCCAGCTAACCATGCTTTACTGCCAATGATTCACAAGAGGCTTGATCCTCATTCAAAAGATCTGCATGTGAATGCATGAGTGTGTCTTGGGAGATGATTCAATGGTAAAGAGAAAGCCAAGCTAGGTACCACAGAGGCACGTGCTCTCGCGCGCGCGCATACGCATACACACACACACACACACACACACACACACACACACACACGTATCCCTGAGCTCTCTGAGTGACCAGTCTAACTGAATTCACAAACTATAGCTTCAGTGAAAAGCCCCTTGCCAAAAAGTGAGGTAGAAAGTAATAGGGGAAGACATCCGTTGCTGACCTCTGATCTTCATATTTACAAGCACATATATAAATACATGTATACATCCACCCATCATATACAAACATTCAAAAGATATATAAAATGACATCAGTGGTATTTGCAAAAATAGCTAAATGAAGCTCTCCTGTAATGACAAGGCTTTCTCCACTCCCTTGAAAACACAATATCCCGGTGAATAATTGTCTTCTGGGTTCTGAACATCAATGTGCTCTAAGAGCAGTGGTTCTCAACCTTTAGGTCGATGCCCTCTGATGGTCAAATGACCCTTTCACAGGGGTCACCTAAGACCATCAGGAAACACAGATATTTACATTACAACTCTTATCAGCAGTAAAATTACAGTTATGAAGGAGCAACATAGGTAATGTTATAGCTGGGGTCACCACAACATGAGGAACTGTATTAAAGGGTGGCAGCTTTAGGAAGGTTGAGAACCACTGCTCTAGAGGCACTGAACAAAAAGAAGCCCTTTTCTCTCTTAGGTTCCTGATTGTACACGGTATACCATTAGAAAGCAAAGCCACTTCTGTGATACTTCACCCAATGCAAGACTGCTTTAGAACTGTGCTGGGATATATTGATTCCCATAAAGAAAACAACTGTAGGCGCTAAGAGAAAGTGTAGCATTTGTCAAAGGTATCTGAAGATCTGGAAGCTATGTACCAAAGTTCCAAAGTCTGTAAAGAGATAATTGAATTTCCAAGGAATATTATATTAGAAACCATATCAGTTAATCTATATTCCTAATATATCCACGCTTTAAAGATCTTACTATATTTCACTTACAGGGAGGACTACTATCATGGCGACTAAGCATCAGAATCAGCTGATCGCCTTTGTGCAGTGCACATACATGCACATACATGCATACACTCTCAACTTTCCCTAAATACTCCATAAGCAGCTGCTCTTCACATGCAGACCTTTTACTAGTTGTGAAATGAAAAGGTTCCCCCCCCCCCAGTGGGGCCTAACTAACTTCACCCCCTCCCTTCCTCTCTTCCTTTTTGACTGCCTCTTCTCCTTCCCTCTTCCTTCTAATCTTTCTCCACTTTCTTTTCTTCCTTCCTTTAATGCTTATTAGGTTATTACCCACAGCAACTATCTTTTGCTTTCTGTCTGAAGAAACTTCTAGGACATCCTGCTCTGCTTACAGCTCTTACTTCTTTTCCACTCTTGCTGTTTCCAGACGCCTCTGCGTGAGAAAAGCTACCTGTCTCCACTGACGATTGGCCCGTTATGGTTGTCTTGCTCCCTAGTAGACTCCAACCAGGCTCAGCAACTCAGCTGTTTTTCCCACTTGAGAGCCCTACCTATCAAACCGGCCCTACATGAGTGGAAATCAACACTAGAAAGGACAGAATGCAAATGACAGGTGCGAGGCAGCAAAATCACCGTGTGAGCCCGTCTAGGCTCAAAGCCATCATCAACAAATGCGAATGGCCACTGCTTCCTCCAGAGGCGAAGCTACCATACAGGTGCATGCGGGCAGTCATGCATCCGGAAATGATTGCGTGCATGTAAGAAAGGGTGGGAATGCGGGAGTGGGTGCACATGTGGGGAAGGGATCTATGTGTAGGAATGGGTGTGCATCCATGCACTTGCTTTCAATGCATATGACCATGGAAAGTAGAGAACGCAGCTGTTGTACTGAAAGCCTGTGGGGTGGAAGCTTGAGGCAATGGCCTGGCTCAAGTAATTGCTCTTAACTACTCCTCATATTTCACCAGCTTGCTCTGGAGTTGACACCAGAGCAGCCTCTTTTTAAAAAAAGATTACTTTTCTGGGATTTGATGAAGAACACAGTCATTGGTGTTTGATTGAATGAGTTTCAGCTCAGTGGGGACTCTAATGAAATGTGTGTGAGGTTCAGGGATGTACTTGGAAACAGCACCATCAGATGCAAAGGGAACCCACCTCCCATCCAGCGCGCCAATGATCACACAGTGAACAGGCATTTCCTGAACACTTGCATCTGCTGCTGTTAGTGCAGATTATGCAAATTCAGAGTAACCTGGCAGCGAGGGATTTACTGTTCTCCTTTACTTTCCCCATAGATTGATTGTATGTTCTATTGTGGGCACCAGAGTTCAGAATCTATTAGCATAGATGTAACTCCTTTTGAAGGCAAAGAAGCACTTTCTCCCATAAAAAACCATAGCAGTGAATATTCTAGACACAGAACATCTGCCCTGGGATCTGGTAAGGGGTAATAGCGAACAGGTCACATGGCTTGCATTATTGGAGGCTGCAGGGTAGGTGGCCTCTGTCTATAGAAAGATCACAGAAAGTCTGCAGCACTGTACAGCTTAGCAACGTAGCTCTGTCTAGGGTAGCATTTCTCGACCTGCCTATCTCTGCAACCTTGTAAAAACAGTTCTTCACGTTGTGATGAGCCCCAACCCTAAAAATATTTTTGTTGCTACTTGATAACTGTCATTTTGCTACTGTTGTGAATCATGATATAAATATCTGTGTTTTCTAATGGTCTTAGGTGACCCCTGTGGAAGGGTCATTTCAAGTCCGAAGAGACTGTGGCCCACAGGCTGAAAAACCCTGGTCTAGGGTCTGAGCTTACATGGCCTGTTAGCGACCAAGGCTTTGCTCCACTTCATATCTGTTATCTAAGACACTTGTTAAGGCATGTAGAAATTCTGTTAAAAGCTTTAAACAAACAGCCATACACCATTAGATACCTGAACCCTTTATTAACATACATGTTCTTCCCCCCACTGGACTCTGTATTTTAGAAAACATATACCTGACCCAATTCTGTGTTGGTCTATATATCCACATGATTTTTAAAATATTCATTTCCTTGTCTGGGACCAAACTCTGCTATCATGAGAAGCTTGTGTTTTCTTTTACTCTGTATTCCAATACTTTTTTTTTCTAAGAAAAAGACTACTTTGTGTTTTTGGATAGTTTTAAAGCTATTGAAATGTTCTGGTTTAGGAGGGAGATGTTGTCTGCACAACTAATATGTGCACTATAGTCAAGAAAAAACATTTCTCCCTACAAAGCATATTTTTGGAATCCTGAAGCTTGCAGAGTGGATCGGTTGGTGAGCTTTAATGGTTGAGGATACATGAGAGGAAGAATGATCACAGCAAAAAGAATTGATTTTCCAGAGCAATGCTCTACTGCATTTTTCAAGGGGACAATACAGTCCAATAAGTTTAAGCAGTAACATAAGTGTTATTAACCTCGCATCTGCCAGAACGGAAAGCTGCCCCCATTCTGGGATGGGAAATAGTGAGACAGCATGACAACTTGTGTGCATACAAGCCACTGCCCCTGGCCTCAGGCAACAGCCAGGAGAACAGTCATCACACTATGAAGATCTCGTCAAACAGAGCCACCAGCCTTCTAGTCCCTATCATTTCAAAACCAACCCAGGGTCAGCAGAATGAGACTCCCAGGGCCTCAGTGCAGGGAAGTGGTAAGTCTCTTGTTTTCATGCGGAGCAAGCAGCAACCTAATCACTAGCTTGATCCCCTGCCCAGGATGGAGGAGGATGGCCACTTCCAGGATGGCAACAGAGTCTAAAGGCATCACACAGAGCCGGAGATTACTACTAGCAAGACTCCAGCAAGGGGCACTCCAGCACACCAGTGTTCAAGCATTCAGTAAACCAAGCATGGAAACCAAGTGGCCATTCTTTATTTAGAAATGGGAAAAGGCATGAGTTGTATTAGCTGCAGCTATAAAAGATTTTTATTGCTCACTTTGCAGCACACCTTGTGCTGACACAAATTTCCATGAAATAAATAAAAATGTTTATGCTGATCTCGAGCCAGAAGAGGCAAGTAAAATTTTCTGAAGTGTTACTTAGGTACTAGTTGAAAAGTCTTGAATATTTTGGACATATGGATTGATATTTATGTCTGTGAGTATCACACACACACACAACCAATGAAATATGTATCCTTTTAAGTAATTTTATTTTTTTATTTATGTGTATGTGCGACTGTACACACATGCATGTGATGCCCAAAGAAGCCAAGAGAAATCATCATCTGGATTTACAGGCTGCTGTGAGACACTTGCCATGGGTTATGGGACCTTCTTTGGGTCCTTGGAAGAACAGTGAATGTTCATAACGACTGAACCATCTTTCTACCTCTAAAAGAGCTCTTAAAGATTATTTTGAGTATGTTTGCTAGCATCAAACTTACTGTGGAAACCAAGTTGGCCTCGAACCCATAATAATCCTTCTGCCTCCACTTGGGTACTAGGATTATAAGCTTGCACCTCTATGTCTGGATTCAAGCAAACAGCTTATCTGTCAAGTAACATATCTAAAGACATAGACTGGTAAATGATTCAAAAAGACATTAAACATGTTTTTTGTGATAAAAAAATTCTTCCATAGCAGAGCAGAAAGCAAGAGGACAACATTTATAATGCTCTTGGGCTTGAGCAGTTTTTGCCATAGTGGGGATTGAACCCAGGGCTTTGCATATGCCAGCAATCATTCTACCTCTGAGCCAGATCCCTGGCCCAAGAAGCCTTAATGAGGAACATTAAGCATCATAAAGAATTGCACATGATTTGTTCATGCCGCCAGGTGCTCCGTCCTATGAGCTACTGCCTTTGTTTCTCTGTGCTCCAAAAGGAATTAGAAAACAGAAACTTGTAAAGGAAAATAGATTTATTTATAGTCTGACTAAACTAAGAAAAGAAAGAAACTAATTTCTCTCTATTATGCCTGTGGCAGCTTTACCATTTATGGAAACCCATGAGGAAAAGGCCAGGATGCGTGTAGATTTATGTGTGAGGCTGCTTCACAGCCCCTTTCCTGAGGGAAGGTGAGTGGGCCCCCGGTTGCCCACTTGGTCTATGTTCTCAGCAGGTTGTCTTCATTCTCGGCAGGGAGTATATGCTATATTTCTACAAGTTATGTTTTACAAAGGCTTTTTTAGAAAGAAGATTCCAGTCTCGACCTGAAGAAAATGGGCTAGATGCTCCATAGCAAAGAGTTCTCATTTTTGACATAGAAAAGAGGCTCTAGGGATTCATGGGATGGGAAATGGGAAATGGAAGAGCCCCACCTGTTCTGGGCCTGGAAGAGGTTTTTTTGTCCCCTGGGTCCATTCCTTTGAGAAGCATAGAGTGAAAACATTTGTATATTTTCTTTGGATGTCACTTCTAAGTCCTAGCCCCTGCATGTCTGTTAAACACACTAACAATGCAGGTGACACAAACAGAAATAGTCTGATAAAAGAAGGGAGAGGCATTAGTGCCTCACCTCACAATATAGACTAAAACCTCCGTCGTGCATGCTACTCTATGTGGGAATCACTAATGGTCATAGGAAAACAATGAAAGAGATGAGACAACAGGCAAGGAGTGGGAAAGGGGATGGGGAGATGATCAGTGTACAAAGTCTAATCGGGTTCAAAAGAGGATTTGAGAACCTGCACTGACATGCTTCAGAGGAGTCAAAAGACATGAAGTGTGTGCATGTGCACCCCAGTTTTACCTTGAAGTGTTGGTAGCTAGAAAGGAAGAAGGAGAGCCTCAGCCAGTCAGAAGGCTATGCACGGCAGGCAGGAAGAACTTAGAAGAGTGTCAACAAATCAGAAGGATGCATACAGCAGGGAAAAGTTAGAAGGCGAGCCTCAGTCAATCAGAAGGATATGCACAGTAGAAAGAACTTAGATGTTGGGGAGGATATCTCCCCACTGAATAACAGGATTTTCCTATCAAGTGGGGAAATAAAATCAGAGGGGCAGAGAGAACCCACATGATCTGGATTTTGAGAGTCAGCTGGATTTGTGTGTGCAGAAAAGCAGATGCCACGCAACTTCCTGGAAGCAGCCTGGATAGATGCTAAATAGTTGTATGATGTATGACTGACAGAGATCCATTTTCAAGAGAGATTGCCCTTGCATCCAGGGTTCTTGACACTGTAGAATTCAAGGAATTCCTTCCTAGAGCCAAGGCCTATGCCCTTTCCTGAATATTCATGGCTAGTGGTCTCCAGGGTACCTCAAAACAAGTATTACTGTCTTAGGGGCAAGGTACCATTATCCTACTGCCCATAGACACACAACTGTAATGTATTCAATGAGAAATCTTGACACCAAGTGGCCCAGGCAACAGGCAAATTCCTCATGCAGTCACTTCAGACGGGTTCTCAGAAGATCCTTTGTATCTCCCCCAAGAATCATCTAATTAATACTTCTGTATATGTTTAACAACAAATTTTGTTTCCAGCATTTATTATATTCTCAGGGTTGAAGTCTCATTAAATATCTCATTTTGTTTTGAGAAACTTTAGAATCGGTTAAGTAAAAGCTGAGTCCCTTTTCATCGCTGCTTCATGACTGTCAGGAGAAATTATCGGTATGCGAGTTCTTGTCTCATTCTCCCAGTCAGGCTATCCAACGACCCTCAAGCTTATTCTTCCTGACAGCTGAAACACTGGAGAGTAGAAGAGGAAGAGTCAGAAGGAATTCCCGCAGATTTAATTGAACTGGACTATGAATGATAAATGAGAACTCACAAGGTAGAAGTGGGCATGACCACAGGAACATTTCTCACTGGGCCATGCAATTATGAGAAAGGGCAGAGTCCTCAAAGCTTCATTCTCTGGGTTTGCCTAGCTACTAAGAGAGGATAATGCAAGGTGATGTAGGAAGAAGGGCAGCTTAGGGTCAAAATATCAATGTCTCTTTTATACCATACTAAGAAGAACTATTCTTTCTTTCATTCTTCTGAAAAAACTGCCTGATCAAGGTATAAGAAAGAAAATGAAAGAAAAAAATGGTTTAATTTTCTTGCATTAAAAGTGTTTGAGTCTCCCAGTAGAACTTGTTTGCAGTTCGTTTGTGGCCAGGGCAATAGAATTATTTACCCTAATGGTCCTTGTTTGTCTCCCCCCTCCTCCCCCCCGGCTTCACAAAATTGCACCACCACCCCGTCCTTACTTCTTGAGTGATCACCTATCACAAACTGCCAACATGTAGTTTCTACTTACTTAGTCAGCATCTGAAAAGCAAACATAACAACAGATCTGAGAGTGCCCCTAAAGTCTACTCTCGCCTTCATCTTACCTGTCCTGGTAAATTCCAACACAACACCATGGACTCCTGTTGTTCAGGCAAACAACTTCAGAGTTAGCCTTGACTCTGTATTTTCTTTGTTCCTGTCCTCTAAGAATTTCCAAATATGTTCAGGATCTCCTTTGCAACCCTATCCACCCCATGCTTTCGTCCTGGTCACCATCATATCTGAAGCTCCTGAGTCACCTTCTAACTAATCCCCTGAAAGCTCACCATCATTTCACGTGTAAACAACTTTCTACACAGTGGTTAAGTGATTTAAAAAAAAAAAAACACTGAATCAATCACATAATTCTAAATAATTCTCTTCAGCATGGTCTGTTGTACTCATAAAACTCAATATAAACCCCTTAGAATTGCTATAAAGTTTTCCATTGTTGGGACCGTTCATCACCAAGCGCTTATATACCAGCTTTATTTATGCTTGTTATCATCTGTGGTCTGTTTCAGGAGACACAAAGAAACTCACACAAACCTTAGGTCACCCTAGTAACTATTTGTCATCTGTAAGAATTCCCACCGCCAAGCTCCAGCCCTGAGTTCACACAGATGACCTGATTTTCTTGTCACTGAGATATTATTTTTAATGTTATCACATTCCTGAATATGCAATCTATCATGGCCATTCTTAGGGCTCACCAACCTTTTGTTTTGTTTTGCTTTTTTTTTTTTCAAGATAGAGTTTCTAGAGGTAGCTGTGTCTTCTGAACTCATTCTGTAGACCAGGTTGGTGTTGAACTCAAAGATCTGCCTTCCTCTATCTTCTTAGTGCTGGAACTAAAGTGTGTGCCACAATGTTCAGCAACCCATTTTAATTATATAAAAAACACTCACCAATATCTATACCTGTATTATTTTCATTTAATTTCTCATGAATCTGAATTCTTGGGAGCCAGGTTCGCTTTCATATGCTAGTCACTTAACATGTCTACACTTTTAACAGTACCTGCAACACTCAACATTTCTTTCATAATGGAGAGATGGATAGACGATGATGGGTTAATAGACAAACAGATGAAAGGCACCCACAAGTACTGTCAGGAGTGGGGTGAGTATCCGGGAGAACAACAGAGGCTGTCTAAATAATCAGGTTCTTTTTTATTATCTTTTGGCATGCTTTGATTGAGAAATGTTCACAAAAGGTATTCAGCCATCTGGAACCATCTGGAAGGATTTACTTTGAAGATGATGACTTTGATTTATTTTTACCTATAGCAAGAGTTTTTAAAACTACTTTGTAATAAATGTAATTTCTAAGCTCCCCATTCAACAAGTAATTTTATTTAAAATTAAGTAATGCTAAATGATTAAGGTATGGATTTGACTTTGAGATCTTATTAAGTTAGCCAATTGGGAATTTTAGTGTCTTTTATTTGAACTTATCACATAAAGACTGCAATTTGGTCAGTGATTGGAGCAGAAAAGAATCTCTGTTTAATAGATAAGATTTAAGTAGGAGAATGCAGGATAGAGGTGGCTGTGCACATTTGGCCACAGCTCTTGGATGAAGAATAAATTATTTTTACTTCATTTACAAATTGTAAAATTGGCAAATATATATTAATTAACTAAAATCTATTTTTACAAAAATGCACATAAAATATCACTTGAATGTTTGTACTCATAAAATGTTAAAGTTGATGATTTAGTTATTTTTGAATAGTCCATAAGTAGAACTAAAAAATATAACTGAGTATCTACATAGAGAAACACAAATTGTTCTATATAAAGATAGAAGTCAAGTTTCGTTGGTCTGTGTCTTGGACAAAAAATGAACACAAAATGGCTTTGATACCTAAATATAAGACTTGAAACTATGAGGTTACTAGAAGCAAACATAGGGAAAATGCTCCAAACCATTGGGGTAGGTAATGACTTTCAGGCTGTGTGTGTGTGTGTGTGTGTGTGTGTGTGCCTGTGAGCATGTACATGTCATAACACACACGAGTAAGGGAGAATACAACTTGTAAGGAATTGGTTCTCTTCTTCCAACATAAGGGTGCAGGAACTGAAATCAGGCCCTTGGCAACAGGCATTTTTATCTGCTGAGACATTTTGTTAGCCCAATTTCTGTAAACAAGACTTTGAGAATGCCATCAACAGAAGCAAAGAAGATAAATGTGATTATAACACACTGAAAGTTTCTGCATAACAAAGGAAACAACAAAGACAACTCACAGAATGGAAGAAAATATCTTTCATTTAACAAAGGGTTAATGCACAGACTATGTTGTGATCTCAGAAATAACCAAGCACCCCAAATCAAATATCCAGTAAAAAGGATGAGTAAATGATCTGAATGGACAATTCTTATTTAATATTACTTTTACTCTTAAAATTTAGAGTATAATTACATTCCCAATCTTCCTTTTCTTCCTCCAACCACCCTTCCCATGTTAGTTTCTTATTCTCTTTCAAATTTACAGCCTCTTTCTTCTATTCCTGTTTGAGTATTTCTAAATATATAAATACAACTTATTGCATACATGTTTTGTGTGAATGCATATAATCTCAGGGTTGGCCATTAGATATTAAATAACTAATTGGTGGGCTCTTGCTTGGAAAGGCTATTTCTTTTGTTCCCAGGACTCCTTAGTTGCCTGTGGTTCTTTGCCTACAGTTGAAGCCAGTAAACTTTCTCTATAAATGTATATTTCTTGAAAGAATAAAAGTGCTGAGCAAATACATGAAAGCATATTCAATATTATTAGCCATCATGGAAATAAACATCAGAACCACAAGAAGACGGCTGGCATAACATGGTACACAGAAGGTGGAAGAGAAAGGGTAAGGAATTCAAAGTCAATCTCAGCTACATAGTGATGTCAAGCTCAGGTAAGCTCTGTGAAACCCTGTCTCAAGGAAGGAAACAAAAATATCTAAATCATCCAAGGAAACAAATGACTTTATTACTCGAGTCAGAATAGTTCTTACCAAAAAAAGCGATAAATAAAACATGCTAGGAGAAGTCATAAAGAAAAGCAACCCACACACTGTTGTTATAGGAATTAGTTCAGCCATTATGGAAAACAATGCAAAGGCCTCACAAAAGAACCTAAAACTAAATCTGACATATGATCTAGCGATCCTACTTCTGGGGATACAGCCAAAGAAAATGTAGTCAGTCTATCAAAGAGTCAATAGCAGGTCCAGGGCTATTCATTACCACCAGGATCTGGAGTCAGCTTATCAACAGACATATGGGTAAAGACAGGGCAGCAAATGTTCACAGTGGACCATCATCCACCCATCATTTGCGGAGATATGTATAAAATCGCAAGACGTTCTGTGACGTGGGATAAGCTTGGCATGGAAATGACATTGTGAATTTTTTTTCCATATTTGTGGAAAGTAAGCAAAAACAAAATAATAATAAAAACCAAACTCCAAAGCTAACTTGAGGATGAAATGATGGGGAGGAGTGGGGTTGTGGACAGCCGACGAGTGGGCAATGGGTAACAAGGGGAGGAATCCATTCTAGCATTCCCCCACACAGTGTAGTGAGTCACTGCGCCCATCAAAGCCTAGTATGGATTTTATGAAAAACTGAGGACCTAGGAAGCTCCAAACACAGCATAATTATAAAGAAATGGAAATACTGATTGTGCTAGTTTATAGTACAAAATGTAAGCATGTATTCTGTTTCATAATATATGACACTGTAGTCCAGAAATCTTAATAAATTTTAATTTAAACTTAAAAAATTTCCCAGCTGATAATGTCAACATATTTCTGCCAAATATTAAAGGAGCCTACATGAGTATGTTTTGAAGACTCTCATATTTTTTCTATCATTTTAATAAACATGACTAAATTGTGATATAATAAAAATGAAAGTACAACTGTTTAATTTGAAAACTTCTAGTCTACTCTTGTATCGCCTTAGGGCAAACTCGTAATGGCTTTCTATCTTAATTTCTTAATCAAGAAAATGTATTAGCAAAATACACATCTAATTTTCAAACCAACAGGAGACAATACAATACCGTAAAGTTCTTGGGTCTTTTTATAAAACTGGTTTTCTACAAAGCATTAGTAATGAGATATATGTCAAAATAAACTTATCTCCAGAATCATGTCATTAACATCTAGTTTTATCTGTTGAGGAATAAAAAAGAAAATAGTCTTTCTAAAAATCCACACTTAGGTGCCCAGAATAATATTCCTTGAATTCCATCTCAGCTTGTCTGACTCCAACTACAAGTGTTCCTATTACGGCCTTCTTCCGTCCTATGCTCTGCAGCCCCAGTGACACACAATGAGAACAATAACTTTGAAATTGTTCATGTAATTATTCATACCACAGAATTTGGAAAAAAGCAGTAGAATTCAGGGCCGTCTCCACCCCTGGTTTCTACATCTACCCACTCCTTAAACAGCTGGTTGTAAAAGCAACCCTCTACTAATTCCAACCCATAGAGGGTTGGACCAAAGAATCTCCACATTCCAGAGACCCCTGGGGAAGGAATGTTGAAATGAAACATCAGTCAGATACTAACTTGACACATGTTCTGGGATGGAATCCGGTTAGTGAAATCACACACCATCAATAGATGTCCCTAGTTCATATAGTCTCTTCATGGTAAAGGAGACCAGGTGAATGAGAGGGAAAACGAGAGAGGGAGGGAGGGAGGGAGAGAAAGAAAGGAAGAGAAGGAGAAAGGAAGGAAGGAAGGAAGAAGGGTAGGAAGGAAGGAAGGAGGGTAGGAAGGAGGAAAAAAAGGAAGGAGGGGATTAAAGATCCATTTCTCTAAAATTGTCTTTCTATTTCTCATTTATATACCCCAGAGTCTGACAGTATTATGAGCCTGTAAAACTCTTTTAGCTATAAGATGGATGATTAAACTGCATTCCCGTTAATTAAAATAAAAGATAGTTTCAAGTGAAAACAGGAAACAAATTCTCTATTTGGAAAAGCATTGGTGCATGGATTTGAATATTCCACTCCATAAAGATGGCCCATTGTGCTAATAGCTGAGCGCCCGACACTGCATTATCTCTGATGTGTCTTCCCATCCATCCACACACAAACACTGTAATTTATTACAAAGAGCTTCCTCCACGCACTCGTTAACTGGAGAACCGGGACAGGATTTAGTGAGTAGGAAACAAAAAGCACACGTAAATATTTATGACTTTTTGGAAATCACAGCATCACACAAGGACAGGCATGGAGTAAATCTGTCAATTCCTGCTTGGTCTGACTCTCGCTGGAGCCAACCAGTGTTCTTTGCCCTGTTTCTCTGCATCTGCTGAGGGACTTTATGAACAAATATGAGGTTCATATGTGTCCTTTCCAGTGTGGTGAGAACACAGCTCACGACAGACCTTGAGTGTGGTCAATGCTATTTCAGTAGTGAGATAACACTGGAAAGATGGGGGCTCCACTGGTAACAGCTTTCCTCCTTTTTGTCTGGGATCTATCACCCAAGGTTATCACAGACATGAAGCAGCACAGGATGAAGACGGGCACAGAGTAGGGCTTCACTTCCCTCTTTCCTTATTTCTTCCAAAAAGGAAAGAAGAGAAAAGAAAAACAAAACAAAAAAACTAAGGATCAATTCTTGACTTTGTGTGTCAAGAAAATAATGACTTTGCCTATTCACGAAAAAAGAGAAAAACCCTAAAAACAAAAAAACAATTCATTAGCCCAAAATAATTATTAAATTTTAGTTTCATTTACTACTAAATAAGGCAGCTGATTATTCTAACCCCAGACCTCAGGGGAAAAAATCCCCCAGGGCAAACATCAATAAATGTACACAGACACAGATAAACGTACACACACACACACACACACACACCACCACCACCACCACTACCTCCAACAACAACAACAGCAAGCCCCTATAACTCCCTTCTGTCTTTTTCTTTATTTGGTTCTGAGTCAGCTTCTGGAGTGCTGGGATAACAAGAGTATGCTACCATGCCCAGCAACTCTTCCCTTTCACTTTCCCTTTGAGTACCTACTATTAATTGTGTGTGTGTGTGTGTGTGTGTGTGTGTGTGTGTGTGTGTGTGTGTGTTGTTTTCTCCCTATGTAGGTTGATGTGGAAGTCCCCTGTATGTGCTGTGATTACCATTAATGAATAAAGAAACTGCTTTGGACCTATAGCAAGGCAGAACTTAAGTAGGCAGGTCAAGTTAGGCTGAATGCTGGGAGAAAGAAGGATGGAGTCTAATCCCAACACTCGAGAGGCAGAGGCAGGTGGATCTCTATGAGTTTGAGGCCAGTCTGGTCTACAAGAGCTAGTTCCAGGAAAGGCTCCAAAACTACAGAGAAACCCTGTCTCAAAAAAAAAAGAGTAGAGTCAAGAGAGATGCCATGGAGCTGCCGCCAGAGTCAGGTAAGTCACTGCCATGTGGCGATACACAGATTAATGGAGATGGGTTAAATTAATATGAAAGAGTAGGCCAATAAGAAGCTAGAGCCAATGGACCAAGCAGCGATTTAAATAATATAGTTTCTGTGTGATTATTTCAGGACTAAGCTAGCTGGATGGCTGGGAAGAACAAACAGCCCCTCCTCCAATAATAGGTTAAAATTCAGAAGGGTTTTTTTTTCCCCCTGTGACAGCTACAGGACAAAGGTGAGTACACAACACATGGCTGTGTCTAGTGACAATCTCGGGAATGACACACCAAGAGGGGAACAGTCCCAGGCCAAAGCATTCCCATGACACAGGCTCACCAGGTATTTTATCAACATTGGCATCTACCTTCCAATTCCCACAGGACTAAGATGACAGCAACAGCACAGATGGAGGCTTAGAAAGGGATAGCACTCAACCTTTAGTGTCACACATACCTTTCTCGCATGGCTTCTAGGTGCCTTTCACACTTCCCTCAGTAAAAACGAAGCCATCCTTGGACACACTTGCACAGCCCCCGGGGTGGAAATAGATAGCTTGAGACAGAGCTTCTGCAGACTGGTGTTTCTTTGCTGAACCACCTTTCTCTTCATTAGTCCTGAGTGGCTACTGAGTATTAGAGCTTATGACTGCTGACTCAACACAGAAACCAAAGCTAAAGCTTGCTGCCCCGTGGATTATGACAGGTAACCCGGGAGAAGAAGGCTATTGCCTGAACAAAACATGAGTAGATAAAAATCAGCCTTCCAATTACCCTCAATTTCCAGTTGTTTGCGGATTTCTGCTTATGCCCTACAGAACAAGACCGTAACCGCCATTTCCATAAGCAGGCTTTATTGTTCAATGTCTTATAACTGGGAACTGTGCCCAGCGAGTCTCCTCATAGGTCTCGACAACTTCATCCAGGCAGACATTTTTTTTTCATAACAAAGGTATGTTGAAATTAAGATATTGCTAGTAATGTGTTTGTAATTCATCTTGATTTTTCAATTAAGCTTCTTCATTTTATACAGTTGTAGCTATTCTGCCTTTTGCCATATGGAGTAATGCTTCCTCACACATGAACACACAGGACAGGAAGTGTTGGAAGCCTCCGATTTAGGTTTTCTTTTTTTTTTTCCTTTTTTTTTTTCTTTTTTGGTTTTTCGAGACAGGGTTTCTCTGCAGCTTTTTTAGAGCCTGTCCTGGAACTAGCTCTTGTAGACCAGGCTGGTCTCGAACTCACAGAGATCCGCCTGCCTCTGCCTCCCGAGTGCTGGGATTAAAGGCATGCGCCACCACCGCCCGGCTCCGATTTAGATTTTGAAAATATGAATTTAAATCCACAAACAACCTTGAGGTCACACAAAGGCCTGGCCCAACCTCCTTCACCTTTTCTCAATGTTTTATTTTATTTTTTTTCCATTCCTAAAAGTAAAAGTATATTCAGCCACTATTTGGGGTAGTATTAAAGAAAAAAATAGAAGGCTGACATTTGACTAAATTGATCTGTCGTTCTAGGTAAGAGAATTCAAAGAAACGGGGTTGGAAAAATTGCCTTAGTCACTTCTCTATCTCTAAGCCTCTTCCTGAAACAGGGATTCATATTCTCCGAGATCCATGACTCAGTGAGGTGGCTTTAGGTTATGCATTCCTGCTCAGGTGAGTCTCAGAAGCCATCCACTCTTAGATCGTGGCAGGGACTGCCCCAGCAACTCAAACTTTCAAACAAAGCAAACCTGGATTTTTGAGGCAATACCTGGAGCCAAACACTAACTCCAATATTAGCACTAATCACAACAATCGTAAGAGGACAGAAGTAATTGGCTTAATAGTTTACCAACTGTACCGCCTTGAAAGTTTTTAATTAAAGCAAAGAGAAACTTCTATTCCAGTTCCTTTTACCCAGTTTTCATCTGTAAAAATGTACTTTCCAGAGGGTTTTGTGTTTTCCCACTTGATTTCAGCGCTGCTGAATGCTACCAATTAGAGCATAATTTCGCAGATAATTTGCTTCTTTGAAATTTAGCTTTGCTTTTCATAATCTAGGGCTTAGCGGGTTGGGAAATGACTGTATATAAATAACATAGAAGAACAGGTTACTACGGGCAGATGGAGGACCTGCAGCAAAGGAATATGCTAGAGAATAGACCGTCTAAGCAGAGATCTCCTTAATTTGGAAAGCAGAATAAATGATAGATCGAAAAGCTGTCTTGCAAAGATAATTAAAATCCCTACTAGCCTCAGACTTCTTAAAATTTAAATGCTAGAAGCACAGGGTTTATTTAGTGATGGATTATCATAATTTAGTATTTTGACAGTCAGCAAGGAAATAATTTCTTGCTATCCAAAAATTTACATCTGAATCAGGCAGATGTCTGTAAAGTGCTTTAGATGAACCAAGCAATATTTTCCATTTGGGATAATTAGCTTTGGGGATTTTGCACAATATAAGATAATGAATGCTTGAGTGCTTGTATATATGTGTGTAGACACACATGTACACACACACAAACATGCATGCACACACACATATACATTATAAATTGGCCTTATGCATACAGCTAAAAGGGAAAGCCTTTTCTCTTCAAAATTTGTATTAGTTAATAACTTGCTTTAGGTTACAGATTTAACTCAGCACTTGAGCTCTTGCCTTGGATGCAGAAGGCCCTGGAGTCTATCCCCAGAGTTACTCAGAGAATTGTAGTGTCAGCCCAGACAGTGAAAACTGTGCTCATCTATTCTCACCAAAAAAAAAAAAGTTGAGCTAACCTCCAATAACTGTTGATAAAGCTATGTGCAAAGCAGGCCTTTGAAGACATAATCAGCTACAAAGAGGTCTCTGCACCTTATATAAAGGGGAACATGACTGTAAAAAACAGACACACAGGATGATAGCACGTGACAATAGTGTCAGATATTGGTGAAATCGCGTTCATAAGCCTGGGGTGCTTAGGACTAACGGATGCTACCAGCTACCTGGGACAGACAAAGAAGGATGCCATCTTGAGTACCTGAGGAAGCATGACAACGTTGATGCTACACAGATCTTCTAAGTTCCAGAACTGTGAGGGGACACATCTGAGTTGATTGAAGGCAGCCTACTTGTGAGGCTTTGTTGGGGCAGCCCTTAAAACATGCACCATTTGGGCAGGGGTGGCACATGCCTTGAATCCCTGCCAGAGGCAGGTGGATTTCTGTGAGTTTGAGGCCAGCCTCATCTGCAGAGCTAGTTCCAGGACAGGCTGCAAAGCTACAGAAAAAGCCTGTCTCGAAAAACCAAAACCAACCAACCAAATGGATAAATAAAGCATGCACCATTTAACTTGTCACAGGACAATTGTTTTCCTCAAATTTTGTTCATAGATTGTACATGTTGGCAGCCAGAACCGCAATATTGAGTTACCCAAAGGATAGCTAACTGTGCTTCTGTAGGGAAAAAAAATACTTATCAGAGGACAGAGTCTCTGGAGGCTGCAGAGAGTGCTGTTGGATAAAAATTAATGAGGGCCTCTGAGTAAAGGAACAGGGATACTGCCACACTGAGAACCCACTGTGCTGAAATCTGGAAGGTGGACAGGAGCTGGCAGAGAAGAAGGGGAAAGACACTTTGAGAGAACCCCAAGGCTAAGACCTGACAAACGAGAAGACTTCAACATTATACGTGTGGCTAATGCATCAGGAGAGAGATGACACTGGCCAGAACTGAAGGGTACATATTGTGAAGAGGGCGTGGCAGGCCACTTAAGGATTTGCAATCATCATTACATGGATAGGACTTTAAACAAGGGATCGATAGGATCTGATTTGCATTGAGAAAAGCCTTCCTGATTACAGTGCACAAAAAGGAAGAGAAAAGAAGAAAAACAAGATAGGGCCTGCTTGAGCATTCAGAGTGGCATCTGCTCATTGTTCTGATCTCTCTGGCAGGCACATATCTAGGTTTAGAGGATTAAACTTTTACTACATTTAAGAGATAAATAGAACTAAGATTAATCCCCAACTTTATCTAGTCAAAACAATGGCACTGGAATACAAGGAAATTTGCCCCAAATCTCCCACCTGACTGTCAATGAAACCTCTTCACTTCCTGCTGTGTGTTTCCTTCTTTATACAGGATAGCACATTGTCCACTAATTAAAAATTTACTTCCATCGCAGGGGAGGGGTGGCATCATTGTGGAAAGCCAGAATGACACACTGAAAAGATCTTCCCTTTTGAACACCTGGTAGAGACTCCGGAAAGATACTCGTCTGTCCCCCCCCCCCCTACCCCCAGCAGATATGCGCACAGCTCCACCAAGTGGAGAAAATTGCCTCATTTTAGCCTCTGGGTCAGGAAGGAAGATACGCAGTTAATAGCAGACAAAACCAGAACATGATTGGGTTATGATAATGATCTTGTCACCTCAGTGTCCTTGACTATATTACCACACAATGTATTTACTTTCAGATGGACCATCAAAAAATAGGGAGAAAAGAAGAGAAGGAATGTCAGTTAATCACATCTCTTCATTAGACTGATGGTGTGGTTAGTTCTAGATCCAGCTATCAAGGGGAAAGGAGAAATCACTCCCTTGCTGTCATGCTCAAGAGTCATTACTATGCCCATGCACTTGTGCACAAATGGGAAGATTGGCAATTACAGAAGGCTCCATTCCTTACAGAGAAAGCCTTTGCTGAAACCACACTCTAGACAAGTTCAAGAGTTCCTCATGTGGATGAGTTTGGCCAAGTCCGTGAATGTGTGCACACACATACATCCTCTACCTAATATGGAGAAGTTAATGAGCTATGATTCCCAATCTTTGCAAGAGGCAGATAGAAGGAGAGAGGCAAAGCTCTTTTTTCTCTTCCTTTTTGATAACTTCCTCTGAGCAAAGTCCTTCCTCCTTAGGTTCACAGTGTAGAACAAATAATCTATAGTTACCCGTTTTTAGGAGGGTCCTTCGAAGACCAGCTAGCTCTGTTGCTTTGGCCACAATAAAAGAAGACATAAAGGACTCAGTTTAGGCTAAAACCTCCACAAACTTTTTGTTGCCAGGTGCTTCTGCTTAAGGTGAAATCCAGGAGGCCATGGGTAGTGTTTGTCTATGAAGAAAGGTCTAAGAAACAAGCTTCTCAGACCCAATTTATGATAGCTTATTCATTTGCCTATTTTGTCCCTCTCCTCAGTTTGTATCTGATGTCCTAATAGACAATGGCTGGTGGAAGTTTCAGGGGTCAGGATGTAGTTTACTTTCTCTTTAGAGATTTTTTTCTCTCTATTCCAACTGTAAAGCTTTTCTTTGGTTACTCATTAACTGAAGAGAAGCAGTGGACGCTGGCAATGCAGAAGGAAGTCTGTGTGATCCTGGAAGCACACTGATTTGTACTTGGCAGGCAGGAGAGTGAAGAGGTAAACATCTCAGTGAAAGCATCCATCAGCACAATGGAAAATCAAGCTCATTCTCCAAGTTGTCTCCTTCAATATCCAGTGCCTTTGGGTCTTTGTTTGCATTAATGAAAGATTCGAGATGAGCTTATGTCACCTCTTGGACCGAGACACTAACGGAGGCCAGGCTGCCTATAAGGACAGCCCCAGGGAATAGCTTTCTGTGGTATCACCATCATTTGTATGAAATGAAAGCTCTCGAGTGTTCCCTTGGGGCTGCTTGAAAGGTAGAGAGACATGAACCTTGTCCTATCACCCGGTTTCATTTACTGTATCTGTCTTTCTTAAATCTGACCTCCCTTCCCTTAGCAGGAGGAGTAGGACATTATATACTGCTTGCTTTTCTGCTCTTCGAATCAAGACAATGCTGCCACTTCAGTGTCTTAAAATGGAAGAAGTCTATCATACCATTTCACTGATGTGATGTGCGTGTGGAGGTCCGGATTTATCATTGTTTCAAGACCCAAAGCAAAGGTTGAGAGGGATCAAAACACTGAGGATCTTTTTCCTTGACTAGAAGGGCAGTTATGTAACAGCCCCTAGCACTGGTCCTAAAGCAATACAACAGTGAAGGCAATGGCTCTTGCCAGAGTTTATAGTCAGGCAGAGGTAAAGTGACGGGGGCCCAAGAAGAGATTCACGTGAACTATTCCTAGGGCACAGCAAATACACAGTGAAGAGCAAACTGGAATCTTCCCAACAAAAGGGTGAATGCAAGAATCCTCTCTTCCCTCATGTACACAGCAGTCACGCATGTGAGAGTTAGAATCATATGCTTAAAAGCACAGGCAGTATTTTTTTAGTGTTTGCAAAACGGAGTTCTAAATTTAGCAATCATGTAGGGGTTTCATCTGCCTAAGTGTCCTAGCAGACAAGAGAAAGCCAGGAGGGATGCAAACAGGAAAAGAAAAAAAAAAATCTTCTAGGGGCAATTCTACCTTTACCAGCTCTTATAAGCACCCTATCCGCTCCAGGGCCTCCCCTGCAGGTATGGATTCAACCCAAGAGAAACAGAGACAGGGACAAGGTCGCAGAGGAGCTTACGCACAGCTGACAACAAAGGGCACCTGGCACCAGAGGCTTTAAAAATATATAACTGGTTGTGTTTACTTTTGTGAAATTAAGGAAAACCTTTGGAATTCATTTCTAACTCTGAATTCAAGGAATGTTAAGTGAAGCACCCAGAGAGGCTGGAGATGAAGTTTAGAGCAAAGCACTGTTCCTAGCATGTGTGATCCATCTTCAGCATCAGCATCTAAGGAAACAGTTGTTCATCAGCTTAGAACCAGTTCCCCAATCTGTGTGCTCGTGTGTGTGTGTGTGTGTGTGTGTGTGTGTGTGTGTGTGTGCGTGTGTGTACATGCACACATGTTTGGGTACACACGAATGTGCATATGCCTGTGTACAGAGGCTGGAGATCAATGATCGGTCTTCCTCAGTTGATCTCCACTTCAGTTTTGCAAAAGGGTCTCTCATTGACTGAAGACCTCATCAGTTAAGCTAGTCTGGTGAGTCAGTGAGTGCCCAGAATGGACCTATTTCTGCCTTCTGAGAAATATCATTACAGATGTGTCTAGTCACACCCTGCTGTTACATGGGAACTGGGGGTGTTATTCTGGTCCTCACACTTACGTGGGAACCTCTTGACTCACTGAACCTCCCCCCCCCCACTTTCAGTTCCCCAAACTCTTGATTAGACTTAGTCTTTTGATGTTATGCTTTTAACTATAAAATGTACATAAGTACCAAAAAACCCCATTGATAAAATAAACAGGAACTGACTGACCTATTTATGAGAAAAATGGCCATGATTTTAATATATTCTGAGTTTTTCAAGAATGAATAAATATTTAGCCAAATCTTTATACTTTTAATAGACAAAAACCCATTTTATTTTACCATGATGTCAAACAAACAATGCCAGGAACAATGCCAGCAAACCAGAAGCCCGCAGTTTGACTCCCAGGACCCACATGGTAGAGTGAAAGATTCCACTCTTCTAAGTTGTCCTCTGACCCTCACACATGGACCATTGCGTACATGCACCCAGCTCTGCCACCCCGGCAACAAATAAATAAATGTAAAAAGAAAAATACTTAGCCTCTGTTCTCCTGCCAGCAGGCTTAAAGGTGGCCTTCAGAAATCTACAAGCTACATGCAAAATTTCTTCCATCCCTGGCTCCCTTCCTTGTTGTTGTTTCTGAGACTATTCATAGCTCTTAATAATATTCTCAAAATAAACTTTGTTCCAAGTGTGTATGACATAAACAAAACAATTCTCTGAACATTTCAGCTATGAAGAATTAAATTTAACTTAGTATTTTTTCTTAATAAAGCAGAAAAGAGGCTCAATGGTGTCCTGAATGTGTTTCCACTACAAAGGTTAAATGAACTAGAGAATTCAAAATAGTGTTCAATAAAGAGGAGAATTAACTGGAACATACAGTCAATTGAGGTTTTGTGATTTATCTTACAAAGGTTAAAGCAAAATAGACAATGACAGCAGCAACACAGACACACATACACGCATGAATACACACACACACACACACACACACACACACACACACTTCCCAAATAATATCTGTTCAGTTGCAACCCTTAGAAATGGTTAGAAAAGGAAGGGAGGGAGGAAGAGAAGAGGGGAGGATTTGTTTTGGACACTTCCCAACTGGGTATATTTTGTAAGAAGTTGGGCTATGGGATTAGTTCCTCTGGTGTCAAGGTTGAATGTGTTAATTGTGACATGCAATTAGTTTTCACATGTGTCACGTGAATGCATGGAAGAATTAGCATTCATATTTATTATAATAAAAAATTGGTACAGTGAAACCTTGTCTCAAAAAAAATTGGGTTTCTGTTTTTCTCATACAGTTTTTTTTATAATACTTACTGGTAGTTAGTAATTATGAAAACTGAATTACTCACAAATATAAAAATCAAATTATATCCTAAACAGACACAGAAATAGACAACCCCTTAAAACAAAACCGCAAAAATCCAGAAACCACAGAAAAAAAACCCCAATAGGTTTAGGGTGAGTTCTGATCTCACTTTGTGTGTGTGTGTGTGTGTGTGTGTGTGTGTGTATGTGTGTGTGATGTGTGTGTGTGTGTATGTGTGTGTGTTCTATTTAAACATGTGTGATTGGTTTCTCACTGCACCTGGAGCTCCCTATTTCAGCTAGGCAGCT
Organism: Arvicola amphibius; assembly: GCF_903992535.2. Taxonomy (NCBI): domain Eukaryota; kingdom Metazoa; phylum Chordata; class Mammalia; order Rodentia; family Cricetidae; genus Arvicola; species Arvicola amphibius. The sequence continues at coordinate 139,894,613 of NC_052050.1, read as the reverse complement.
AGCCAGAAAGCCAGCAAATTCCAGGGATCTGCATATTTCCATAACCTTAATGTTATGTTTCTATGTGGTGCTAGGGATTTGAACTCAGGAGCTCATGCATGTAGAGTAAGCACTCTTACCCACAAAGCCAATCCCTTTCCACTGATTGTAGGTGATATGTTTGAGGTTATATATATTATAAGCAGCTAACAATAAAATATTCCTTGTGAGTAAAATCTGCAGAAACAAAACCAGTAAATGTAAAGAAGCATGGATTCAACTGGCGGACTAAACATGTCACACTGAGTGATTAAAGTCATTCACTCAAAAACAAATGCAAAGGCAGGCGGTGGCACATGCCTGTAATGCCAACATAGAAGAAATTAAAGCAACAGGTTCCCAAGTTTGAGGTCAGCCTAGGCTATATTTCAAGATCTCTCTCAAAACCAGTAGTAGATGAACATACCTAACTGAAGTTGTCTCTGTGAGTCACCCTGGCTAGTGATCTTACTACACTAAGCCTTCAGTGGTAGACTTCTATCCCATCTCTAGGAGCTGAAGCAAACAGCACACCATAGAGAACAAATTACGTCAGTGTTGGTAAACTAAAGCACCAGCTGAAACAGCATGCTTTCAGTCTTTGCCTGCCCTGTCATTTTAATATGAATCTGACATAGGAGGGGAACTAAAGTCATTAGTTAACCTATCGAGTTTATGGTTTTGTCAGCCAGCCATTAGAAGGGAAACACAAACTGACATGCAGTTCCAAGGAACATATTAACAGCTGAAGAAGGAGAACTTAGTTAACCACTTATTTGGACCTGTTACAAATCTGCATTGTTCAAGCACCTGGGTTGGAGTAAACATTTACTTTGGTTGTAAGACATTTGATCAGCTCATTATAAGGTAGAAGCCTCCATCCAGGAGGGTGTTTCTATTTGACCTCACACTTAGAAATTGAAAACATGGGTTAGTGGTGGGACATCCCACCTCACCCCATCCGTTTTCATCCAAACAGCTCCTTAAGTGTATTACCGTAACATCTACATATCACTGTGAATCTACTTGGACTCTGAGATTTAAAAATCTTTGATTTTTCAGAAACCCAAGCCACCAGGCTCATTCTCTTTCTCTCCCTCCCTCTCCCCCTCCCTCCCTCCCTCCCTCCCTCCCTCTCCTCCTTCTTCCCTCCCCCCCTCTCTCTTTCTCTCTCTCTCTCTCTCTCTCTCTCTCTCTCTCTCTCTCTCTCTCTCTCTCTCTCTCTCTCTCTCTCTCTCTCTCTCTCTCTCTCTCTCTCGCCTATGGATGGATCCAGAGCTCTCAACTCCTTCTCCACCTCCAAAACCAAGCCAAGCCTGCCTGTGTGTTACCAGGCTTCCTGAAATGCTGATAACTGACTAAGCTACAAGTCATCCCCAATGAAATGCCTTCCTTTCTAGAGCTGTTCTTGCCATGGTGTCTCTTCACAGCAATAGAAACCCCCAAGTAAGACAAATGATGCTCAAAAATCAGGGAAAGGGGCACTAAAAAGGACTTTAAATCACTCTGAAAATTCCCTCATGTTGTATGTAAGAAGGAGATGTTGGAGAGGGATTGATTCCTCAACAGATAAATTGCTTAGTGAGAAAATGAGGTCACAGACCTTCCAGTTCCCACACCCAGCCATGAGAAGAGAAAGTGGCATAGCGGGCCACAATGAACTGGACACGGCAGTCTACATAGCCTTGAATTCTTGGTGCTTCTACACACTGAGCAAGCTATGTGCCTTCTCTGTTTGTCTGCTCAGCTAGAGAATGAGGATAGCCACTGAAGCTACCTGTCCCACAGGGCAACAGTGAGGAGCCGATTAGTCTGTATGTGTAGATGTAGTTTACACTGGGAGGGATCCTGGGAACCCTGTGTGATGCTTCAGGGATTCTGCACCAATTCACTGCAGCAGCTGGCAAGCACCATGGGCTGGAATTGTGGAGGTGCATCTTTGTCATCCGAGACACAAAACCAGCCACAATATAGGTGAGCCCAAGATGCTCTCACACCAACAGGACAGAGTCCAGAGTGGCTGCAGTCAGTCCCAGGCAGGCTTTTATGTGGTCTCAGAGAAGCATCAAACAAAAGAATCCATATAAACTTTGGCTCTTTGTTGTCCCTCAGATCATGGTCTCTGTGGACATGAAAGGTTCACTTGGATATACATGCCTGAAAAAGCAAAGAAGAGGCTAAGATTCTTTCACCCGGACTTTTGCTCTTTGTGGTCATTACCCTATGGCTAACAGCACCACTTGCACTGACTCCAGTTGTAAGCTATGGCAAAGGGAGGAGTCGTATTTTGTCGTGGTTGTTCCTTTCCACCAGCGGATCTTAGGACACTGTTAATATCTGTCAGTGACCAATGGCGTGCTCTCAACGGGTGCTTTTGAAAAAGAGTTAGACCAGAAATTGTCCTTTGGCTGCTGACTGGAAAGTTGCTTTCTCCTGTCCCTTCCTGCACACCCCCACCTTTGGGAAGAAACCTGTCCATCTTCGAGCATTTAGCCTCAAGAAAAGACGTTGCAGGGACAAATTTGCAATGACTCATAGGAAAACGAAATGTAAGTTTAAAGATGCCTCGGTTCCTTGGATCTGCCTGGCTCTCAGCTTTGCCAAGGGAGGTGACTCAGGCTGGGCCTGTCTAGGTGTAATCAAACAAATGCAAAGCAACGGTTTGGCCATTCGAGTACACCCTGGCTTAACTATGTGGAACTATTTTAACGAGCTCAAGGGAGTTGGAATGGTAAACTCTTCATGCTGTCTGACTGCATAGTGTCCATATGACATGGTCTTGGATAGCAGCAATAGTTACTCTGACTTATTGAGTGCTTATTATGTGCCAGAAATCCTAAACCATTGGATTTCAATTATATATTAGACCCCAGTTGCATCAAGAACTGGTACACAACATGTATCGGTGTACAGACAACTGTACGCTTATGAAACTATAACATGCAATGCACAGTCATATTTTGTATTCAACTCAATATTATTTTGTATTCCAAAATGCAGCTTTGGGCTCTTTATATTGATTTTATGACTCATAAATGAATCGCAACTGACAACTGAAAAACTGCTGCCTTGTACAAATTTATTCCTTGTAATAGTAACCTTTTAAAATACACATTTATAGTAGATTGCATGCAGCATAGAGAACAGTTCATCGGGGGAGGTGGTTCAAAAGGCTTTGGGGTAACTAAAATGCCAAAGGAGAAATGGAGGGCAGTCAAGATACTAGTGACTTCAAGAAACAACTGCCCCTGGGTTGTGGAATATTATTTTAAGACATGTTACATTTCTTTGTGCTGTGGAACATCTGTTTTATTGATGCAAAGATGTATCGTATTATTTTATATTTCAGTGTTAACTCTGTGAAGCTGTGTTATTGTGCCTGTCTGAAACACTAGGTTGGTCTAATAAAGAGCTGAATGGCCAATAGCAAGGCAGGAGAAAGGATAGGTGGGGTTGACAGGCAGAGAGAATAAATAGGAGAGAAATCTGGGAAGAGAAGATTGACAAGCAAGGAAATGGGAGAGGAGGATGCTGAGGGCTAACTACATAGTAAGACACAGAGTAAGAAGTAAAGAAAAGATGTACATAAATGGAGAAAGATAAGAGTCTAGAGACAAAAGGTAGATGTGCTAATTAATAAAAAAGAAAGCTGGTTAGAAACAAGTCAAACTAAGGCCAAGCATTCATAACAAAGAATCAGTCTCCATTTGGGAGCTGGCTGGTGGGCCCCCAAAAGAATGAAGAGCAAAGAGTAACGAATTAAAAAATAAAAGAACCAACTACACCCTTCAGCAAATAAGAAGGATCAAGGGGAAACTTGGTAGCATCAGAGTACAGGAACATGGGGAATGCCTGCTAGGGAGTGGGCATTGGAAAGGAAGGAGCTGGAACAGGGCCAGGGGTGGGGGGGAGGGGGCTGGCCTGGAAAGCTGGAATCCAGAGTAAGAGTGTCTCAATTGGAGATACCTCTTAAGGGGAAGTGAAGAAGAAGGACAAGTTGGCTTTTCCCCCATATCCTTCCTTTGTCCTCCTAGTGCCTGGGCTAATCTAGACAGCCATGAGTGAGTGGAACTCTAGGCTCAGGAATCAGTTGATTTGATACAGAGATGAACAAGCGAACAGCACCAGATAAGCCATAGGAACACTTTCACAGTCAGGGCAGCTCCCTGATGGGTAACCTGATAGGTTATGCAAGTCCCACACACAGGGCCAACATCTAATTTGATGCTCTAGGCAACCAAAGATCTGAAATTCTCCATGTCTTTCAAACAAAAGGCCTGCATTCACTTTGGACTAATTTGTGCCTCTAATTACGTGGTTGCTAGAACGTGCAGCATTGTTATTCCAGTCATGCCGAGAGTCCTGAGGCTTAGATAGTTTAAGTGACTTAAAATAGGCTTCCTGGAAGGGATGGATATGACCAAAATATACCATACAAAATTCTCCAAAAAAACTAATAAAAATACAAGTACATGAAACATTCCAGTAGGAAAGGTGTTATCAACCCATCAGGTTAAAAGTAAAATGTGTTGAACAAACAGAAGGACAATAGGAAGGGATGGGGTGGAAGAGAAGAAGGAAGAAGAAAAACAGGGAAGAAGAAAGAACTAGATGGATAATCAGGACTAGTTCTAGTGAGACACAGGGCTCATGGACCCTGACACAGGATAGGAACTGACAAGCTTGCTCTATATGGTGGGCATGGCTACTAGAGTCTCAAGCGGGTTGCTTCATCAAAGTTGGGTACCCCACTCCTCCTCCCCCCTCCGCCACTGCTCTTTTTCTAAACCTCACCCAACACAGAACCACAAGTTCAAGGCAGCCTCTGTGGTCAGTGCCTGGCTACAGCTTTAGGGCCTTTAAAGGGGCTCTGTACTAGTCATCCTGGACATCTTGCCAGAAGGACAGGAGGTCCTTTGCCCATCTGTAGCTAGTAGGCCATGGATGCATTCATACGTGGAGTGCTCCCACCTGGTGTAGCTGTCATACGGCAGGGAGTGAAAGTCACAGGGAGGGCAGGACCAGCACAGGAAAGCAGGAGAGGATGAAGGAGCAGTCAGGGAAAGGGCAAGGAAAGGCAAAGGAGACCCCAGGAGGGAAAATTATTGGCTCCACAAAAGTGGATAAAGAGAAATGAGAAAGAATACTAGACAGTCTCAGGCTGAGGTCTATACTCTCTGCAGTAAGCCAGGGATCCCTTCTGTCCACCTAAAGTATGAAGTAGCAGAAAACAGAGCTGTGCATGTAGATTCCCTTTGTCTCACACAGAGAGGGACCAAAGCCTTTCCCCACAGTCCTCAGCGAGCTTCCCAACTATTCCCTTCCTCCATACCATGACAGAAGGGAAAATGGTTATGGGGAGCTATGAAGGGTACCCTAAAGTCCAAAACAGGACCTTTTCTGATGCTTCTGCTGAACAAGATCACTCACTTCCTCCTTAAAAACCACCCCACAAAATGTGCGGAAAGGAAAAATGATAACATGTGCGCTGATTTGACATCAGTAGCCAACTCCCTCATTGGTCCTTCAGAATGAACTGGTGGGCTGACTTCTGCTCCACCTTAGCCTGCCCTCTCCCGTGTGGTCCAGAGTTGCAGACACAAGAGTTTCCTATAATAAAATCTCCATCACTGTCCTGGTAAACTCTGGTTTTCCTAACAATCAATTTGGGAACAAAGCCCAACAAGTTGGCAGGAGTTATCTCGGAGAGAATGCACTTAATTCAAAGGCACGTAAATGCAAGTGCTGTAAATCATCTATCAGGAGATGCCACACTTCCTCAAAGAGGTCAGCATAAGATAGCTCGGCTGTCTGTATTCTTAGGACGGCTGAGGAAGCAGTCTTATGATACAAGAAACAATATATACACCTTTTGCCTTCATGTCACGACATAAAACGTTATTACTTAGTCCTCATTATCACCGCTTACCATCCATTCCGTGAACACAGGGTCCCTTGAGATCTGAGCACATAATAATAGTCTACACACTGCCTCCCCCAAGCTCTAAACTTTAACTAGCTGCTCATCCAGGAAGTTCAAATCAGCAGCTTCTAGAGCCAGTGCATGGCCACAGCTTTTCGGCCATTCCTAGAGCCTTTGCCCCACATTATCAGGCAGCTCCTTCTATGATTAGGTAGAGCAATGCAGCGCAACGGAACCTCTGTAATTAATTCTATACCAAGGCTAGATTAAAACGGGAACTGCATCGAGTGAGTGCCTAGAAGAGAAACTGACCATGAGGACTTCCCTCCACTACCTGTCCTTTTCCTGGGTAAGCTCATCGGCTTGTTTCCTGCATGCATTTTGATTATTAGTAATTGCCACACACTATGAGTGGTCGTCATATTTCTAGACAAGACACAGGGTAGGAAAGGAATAACTAGCAAGCCTGCCAGCATAATGGAGACACGGCCAAGAAGGGGACTCCTGAGCACTGACAACATGAGCCAGAAGGTCATCTATAAAATTATCATCATTAGCCACAGTGAGATAACTCTGCAGAGCCAGAGACAAGTTTTCTAAGAATGTGGACCCTAAGTCTATTCATCAAATTGCCCGTGTCACTTGGGAGAATGATGGCGCAGTGTTCCAAATTGCCTGGTCGGCAGGATAACTTACACTAAAGTTTTTTTTTTCCCCATCTGAACTGCTCTTCACTGTGACCACCAACTTCTCCATTCATTTCTTCAAACATCTCTGCATATTACAGTTCTAACGATAAGAATTGCTTTAAGAGGGAAGAAATGGCACACAAAGTTGAGAGGTGGGGTGGATTTGGTAGGAGCTGGGGGGTATCTGAATATGATCAAAACACAGTGTATGAAATTCTCAAGGAATTACTGAAATATTAGTTTAAAAATGCAGCATCTGAGGCAAGAATCTTTAGAGAGCTGTGTCTGTGAACATGTGTATAGTCAGGCAAGTATGGGAGACAGGCATTCTTCTCCTCTCCGTGTGTCTGCTGAGTTGGACTTTATAATGCGGGGTAGTGAGTGTGGAGTCTCGGGTTCGAAGGAAAGGCCACAGGAAAAATAGTGAGTGACTCCGAGTCAGCCTTTGGTTCAGTTCCCAGACGAGGCCGTTCAAAGGATCTGTCGGCTACACCATTCAACTCGGATCAGTCACATAAACCGAGGGGACGCTGTTTGATCATATTGTAACGTTGCTTCAGGAAGAAGAGACACTTTGAAAGGAGAGTGTGCCCTTGTGAAGGGGCATCGTTGGAAAAGGAACGAGAAATTATCCCTTTGCCTTCACCAGCACACAAAAGAGCAGAGGTCTCTCTTACAAAGCATTTCTTCAAGAGGAAAATAGCTGCTGCTCTCAGTTGCTCCCTAGTAAGTTTCTTCCCTTTTTTTTTTGCCAGTTCCCTCAATTATTGCTTTCATAAAACAATGTGGATTTAGTCATTTTCCCCACCCACCCCCATTCTTCAGCCTCTGCTTTCCTTTAACCCCCTCCAGTCCCTTCTTGTCCTAACACCCTTTTCCGTCTCTCCTTTGACCTTCTCTGGATGCCTCCACCTCTCTCCTCACTATCAGGACTCCAAGAATCTTCTCCCGTCCACCCATTTGGACAAGCAAGCTCTTAAGAACCTCCAGCCTATTTTAGAGAAATATAAAAATCCCGATGATACTGTCACCGCTTATTTCACACCTATCACATTTCAAATTTCACGGTGGGACTGCACACATATTAGGTCCTTCCCGTCCTTCCCACCGCTCTTTTACACAGCACAGGGAGGGGAGCAACACTGCATGGGGAGAAAGGTGAGCTTGATGCAGGGAACAGGAGCCATTTGCCTGAAGCTCCACAGCTAGAAAGGGAGAGGAGCAGTTTGTGCGTATTTTAACAATGCCACTCTGGAGATTGCAGATAGCAAATGAGGAGAGCAGTGTGCAAGCCCACCATTCTTAATTATGATTCAACGATAGAGGACTTTTGTGGAAATGGGGCATATTATGAGTGTGTGTGTGTACAAGTTGGTCTCAATTACTCTTGAGTGTAGAAGGTTCATTTCTCCCGAGTTTCTCTGAGTTAGCAGCGAAGCTTTAGGGAACCTACCCCAGGAATAGACACATGTATTAGCTATAGCCTCCTGAGTGTAACTCCCCACTTGTATTTGACCTGATGGTGAGGCTAGCTGGGGCGAGCTGAGGTCCTAAGGTATGGCTCTGAGGGGACTTCCATATGCAATGGAATGAACACCTAACTGTGAAGAAAGGATTCTCACCTCATTTTTGCCACCTGTTGAAAGTTGACAGCCCGGAGCTTGGATTTGTCCATTGGTAAAGCCTAAGTTTTAGACTAGATTATGGCAAAAGTTCCTTACAATGACTGTAATCTTTTAAATACTTTTTTTAAACATTGAAATTAACAATTGTATGTACATATGTATATGCATGCCACAGCAAACCTATAGAGGTTAGAACTGTCTCCAGCAGTCTTTGGAGACAATTCCCTCCTGTACCTTTATGTGGGATCCAGGACTCAAACTCCAGTGGCTCAGCTTTCCTGGACAGTGTTTTACCCACTGGGCCACTTGCTAGCCTCTGTTTTATTAAGTTTTCCTCAGAATCCCAAATCAACCGCTATAGGCAGCTCAACTCTGTTTACCTAGGTCACGATCTAGTATCTCTCTGTACAGTGGAGTTCTGCGGGAACGAGATAGAAAATCTAGATGGGTGGAAAATGCTTGAGGTTCTACCACACAGCCCATTTCCTCAGGGCCCCCACTTCCTCTCACAAACCACCAAGACTGCAAACAGGCCACCTTCATTTCTGTGTTTGCGCCATGATCCCTTACTTTGACAAAGACCCCAAAACAATGTGATCAAACAAGGGTGGAAACTTTTAAATTGACAACTGAAAAAAGTCTTTGCTTCTTTCTAGCTGTGTTGGGGGCTTTATCACACCAGCTAGAAGAGTAACACAAAATCATTGTTGTGAGCTAACAGAATTCTTTTTCCTTCTCACTAGCTTTGTGCCTTAACACGACATGAATCTTTTATCATGAAGACCTGCAGAGGTCTGGTGTAGGTCTCACAAAGTTACAATCAAGGTGAATGTTGTATTCTTTTCTACATGTTCTAGGGGAGCATTTGCTTGCCTTTCCCCTACTTGTAGAGATGCCATGTTTCTTAGCTAGTGAAATTCTTCATTTTTCTCAGCCAGAAATGGAAGCATTCCTTGAACCTTCTAATCTGTTTTCTTCTAAGTTTAAGGGACTTTAGAATTACATTGGTCTATCCAAAGATATTCCAAGCTTTCATCTCTACTTAAGGTCAACTGATGACTAACACGGTGGTTTGAATATGTTTTATCCATAATTCAGATGTTCCCAATGTGATAGAATTAAGAGTTGACGTCTTCAAGGAGTGATTCGACAACATGGGCTTCTCCCTTGTGAGGCAGACTGAGGCCTATATGAAAGCCTTCATGCACATTCAATAGTTCAGTCTTCTGTTAGGTGAAGATATTATGTTCCTTCCTTCCAAATTTGCAGCCTTTCCAGACTGTGAGGAAATGAATGTTTGTTCTTTGTAAATTACTCTAATTCTGGCATTTTGTGGTCATAGTACAAATGGACTGAATGCAGCCCTAATTCCACTTAAACAACTGAACTCTCCATTGTCAGGTAATACAGCACTTTCCCAGATTTGAGGTAATAATGTATAGACATCTTTAGGTGGTTGTCATTCTGCCTTCTACACAGGACATTTTTTTTGGCTTTGAAATGTTCACATTACTATATTAATCCAGACATACTTAAACGTATTTGTATAATTATAACACTAAGGTGGGACAACTTATTAGCTAGGATATCAATATCCATCAATAACTTTTTATAATTCGTGATTTTCTTTTTAAATTTATATTGTTTTACAAACACTAATATATATTTATACATATACATATTTACATGTTGCATACATACATACATACATATATATATACATATACTTAACACACACACACACACACACACACACACACACATATATATATATATATATATACTGTACACACACACACACACACACACACAACTTGCTGGTTTCAGGGCTGACCATTTGATATTGGGTAACCAACTAGAGGCCTCCTCTCTCGGAATGACTGCCTCTCCCTCTCTCATTGTGCCTTAGTTGCCTGTAGTTCTTTGTCTGAGGTGAGGTCCTCTGAGAGGGAGTGAGGGTAGGGCATAGCAGAAGTTGGTGGAAGTAAAGAAAATTATATAACTATATTTTAAGAAGAAACTTTTTAAAAAAAAAACCGTTACAAACTTGCAGCAAAAGTAGACACTATCATAGGGCTGAGGATTCACTCCTCTGGTGTCTAATTTTCTCTGGTGACTCATTTACTAAATTCAATGAAAACTAAGGCATTGTATGTGTTTCAAGAACCTTCAGGTTGACTTTACAGGCAAGAGAGATTGATGCTTTTAACTGGGCAGTCACTTAAGAGAAGCCCAGGACAACCTCTGAAATTCACAAGATTGACACGCCCTACAACATGAGACTAAATGTGGTCCATTTTATCAGATCCCTGCAAGAATTTCCATGAGCCACCCTGTGTGTGTTTACCATGCTGGGACTGTAGTCATAAATAAATTAGCAGCACTGGTATCTTATTGTTCAAAATTTTGGATAAGAGAACTGACTTACAATAAAAAAAAATAAAGAATGATTAACTGTAACTCTTATTGGCCTTGGTACGGCTGGAGCCAAAAAAATCAATATACAAAAGTCAAAGAATATCAACGTGCATATTTTCCCTTGGAAAATTCCCTCAGAAGTTCTGTTGGGCTTCGTATTCTTGTCTTTTAAATGCCAACTGAGAAAGAGCTGCCATTTTTATCTTCACTGTAGGTTATCTGAAAGGAAATGCTAAATGGAAGACAAATATCTTCTAGCACCTAAAAAATTACTGTTACTGTATGCTATTTTCCTATATGTCAGATTTTGAGACTATAAATAAATCTTGAGTTACTTATACTGTAAAGCACAACACACAATTAAATTTCAATTAGTCATTTTATTTTAAATGGCCTCCAAAATAAATAATATTTTATTTTTTTATTTTTATTTTTATTTTTATTTTTATTTATTTATTTATTTTTTTTTTTTTTGGTTTTTCGAGACAGGGTTTCTCTATGGCTTTGGAGCCTGTCCTGGAACTAGCTCCTGTAGACCAGGCTGGTCTCGAACTCACAGAGATCCGCCTGCCTCTGCCTCCCGAGTGCTGGGATTAAAGGCATGCGCCACCATCACCCGGCTTAAATAATATTTTATTAAAATGTACATGACCTCCAAAAGGACAAGTCATGGAATAAGAATCAGATCAGTTTTTAGGTTCTTTGATGTAGTTTCTAAAAGAAGTACATGAAAGGTAAGAACTCCTAACTCTAGTTTTTAGAAATGTGGAAAGATAAAGATGAGTTTTTCAATGATTAAAATTGCTAATTCTCTTGTTCTCCTGCTTCTCTCTCTCTCTCCCCCAACCATCTCTCTGTTTGTTTTCATTATGAACGTGTCCCTGACATACTCACAGTGCTGAGGAGAGTTTTGTACCAACTCTGGTGAGAGGTCACAGACTTGCTGAACACCTCCTACGAAAAGGTAAACCAAGGCACCAATGGCGACTTTATGGACTTCTCACATAACGGAACTGAAAGATTCATAGTGCCCTGTGTCTTCCAACTAAATATGATGGGTTAAGTACAAAGCTTGAATAGTCATCACCAGCACCTTAGAAATTAGTTCCTCCCACAACAGGAAAGAGAAGCATGGGAGTTGCTTTTAATACACAATGCCCTCAGGGACTCAAAAAAAAAAGCCCAGAAGTTTAATTTGGGAGGCTTTATGTATTCAGATAGGAAAGCATGCCAGGGCCAGGCATATCCATGACCATTCTCGATGAAGAAGTCTACTCCTGAGCATGCCCAAATTAAGGGCATAATTTAATAAGACATATCTGAGGGTATGCTTAGCTTAAAGACATGGGACATATGCATAAAAGGTTCAAAGTCCTGGTCAGAAAAGCCTTTGAGCATGAGCAGCTTGTATTGTAAAGGTTTATCTAAAGTAAAGGATACTTGAAAGGTTTATTGGTATAAGAGTATGCCCCTAAAGATAACTGTGTGCCTGAGCTAACTATCTCAAGCTGGACTTGCTCACCTTTGTGCTTCCTGAGTATCCCTGAGATGACTTGCCTATGATTAGATTTGTTCATTCAAAATTTATTCCAGGACTAGAGAAATAGTTAAGATGTTAACAGCACTCACGGCTCTTGCAGAGGATCTGGGTTCAATGCCCAGCCCTCAAATGGCAGCTTAGAACCATCTATAATACCCATTCCAGTGTATTTACCACCCTCTTCTGGCTCCACAGGCACCAGGAACACACATGGAGTGCACAAACAGAAATGCTTACAAAACACTCATACGCATAAAAATAAATAAATCCTAAGAGAAATACAATCCATATGGTGTCTCATTGACCCCAACGTAAAACTGTATGTAGCTATATGCACAAGCTGTTTGGCTGTTCATCGAGAATTTTTGAGCAGTATGATTAGATCCACATGTATGTTAAAAGGTAAGGCTCGACTCAAAGAACAAATTGTGTCTCTCCCATGAGCAAAAGCTGGAGAAACTGAAGCGATACATGTAAGTTTCCACAGGTGTTTACAGACAGAGCATGTCTGAAGTAGCTATTCAGTTTCCACGGGCACGCAAAACTTTTGGGCCTTTCTTTCCTGGACCCCATTTTCCCTTCTATAATTCTGAATCCCAAGAGAGCAGTTAAGTCAGTCCCTTGGCATAATTACTGCACATCAAGGACTGAGCTCTGTTTAGGAGATGATGAAGTTTCCAGATAAATTTCCACCATCCACAGCAACCCACTAGAGCAGAAAGAGGAGGGCAGAACATGCCTTAGAAAGCAGGTCCTGTCCAGAAACAGCCAAGGGCTTATTTTTCCATCACCTTGCTTTTTGGAAAAAAAATATTATTGAAGATAATACATTCGTAATTGGTGCAAATTTGTTACGAGGATAAATAATTAGAGCACTAAGAATTGAATTCCTATTTTTAAGCCTTGCAAGAGCTCACAGAATCTTGCTTAAATGTCATTTTATACATAATGGGTTGAAGACTTGGGAGTTCTTGAAAACACTACTGAAGTGGGAGAGTATTTGGAATGTATGGTTGTCTAGTTCCAAGGACTAATCCATTAGTCCCACAGGAGCCATTTTTTAAATACTTCTCTTTTTTCCCCATGAGAATTATTCATATGAAATCATCCTTAGAACCTGATGTTAGCAACAGATAGAAGCCCCGAGAGGCTGAGGTGGCAAACACCCTGCACTCAGCTCTGACCATCTGTTTCCAGCCCATCTTTCCCACACCTTTGCAGCTGCAGCAGCAACAACACAGACATCTTTCTGGGCCCAAGGCATCTCTCTTCTCACTTTTATAAAAATTCCTCTATGACCCGCACCCCCAAGATGAAGTTCCACAAAAACAGCAAGACAACGCGACTGTAGATGAAGCCATGGAGAGCTGTGGAAAGCCCGTGATCCAATTCCCTTACCGTACACAAGGACGTAGAAGCACATGTACTCTGAGCTAGTGAATGACAAGGCTTGGCTAAATTCCATGTCCTGGATACACCTCGTACACAGGGAAACCTGATATGTACCTAGTCTGGGATGCAATAGGCACTTTCCAATGGCAAGCACTGAGATAGCATCCATCTCCTGTTCTCTTTCCTTGTGCATAGCACAATTCTTAGTTGTTTCTTTAACAGACTGTCTGTTTTGCCCTGCTCTCTTTATCTCTTTTGGTGTATATGTGTGTATGAGGTCATGTGGGAGTATGCATGCTAGTGTGTGTGTGTGTGTGTCTGTGTGTCTGTGTATCTGTGTTCGCATGCCAGAATGTTAATCAGGTGTCTCCCTATTGCTCTTCACCTTGGTTTTTGAGGCAGGGTTTCTCACGGAACCAACTAGAACATGCTGATTCAACTATACTGACCGATCAGCAACGTTTATGGATCTTCATTATTGCTTGGTTCACAGGTGTGCACCATCACACCTGGCTTTTACACGGTGCTTGGTTCATAGATGTGCACCATCATGCCTGGCTTTTACATGTGTGCTAGGGATCAAAATCAGCCCCCATGTTTATGCCGTAAAAATCTTCCTGATGGACTCTCTCCTAAGCCTCTTTTACTTCTCTTTCAAGCTACAAGTTCTTTGATGGGTGGAAACATTTAACTCTCAATATACCGAACATACTACTGTCTTCAATTCTTGATCAAAAGCCTAAATATTGTTAAAAATATATTTAAAGGCAAAAACTCTTTTCTCCAATTCTTATGATAAAAGAAAACAAAGCAAAACCTAAGCAACAATAACAGAATCTCAAAAAACATTCCTGGAAGATCAGACCTCTGATGAAATCCAAAAATCCCAGTTAAATGCTAAGCAATTTTCTCAGAAAGCTCCCCAGTGTTAAGTGGCCAACAGAAAAACACATTTCAATAGGAGAGTCATTTCAGCTGCTCTCCATGTGAGAAAACCTCGAAAGACTGCATCTAACTTAGTGACCAAAAAATAAACATGATGAAACCCCAGTCTCCAGCCCATTGGGAAAAAAAGATAACAAAAAAAAAAAGTCTCTGACTTTTTTAATGTTAGGGGAAAATGTTTCTGACATGACTTTTCTGTTTGTTTGGTTTTAATTGTCTTCTACATTAAACACTGCATGATTTTTATGTGTGTGAGGATAGGGGCAGATCTCAATTTTGCCTCTACCTGGACATTAAATGGCATTTATTGCTTCCTTGTTGCTGACCACGTTTATCCTCCTCCATCAGCAGCTGACCAGCTCACTGCTGGTGAACCAGCGGTAGAGAAGCCAAAGAAAACGACACAATCCAGGTCACTTATTCTCCTGGTGTGCTTTCGCTCAACAACAAAAGCCTCTGTCTTCCACAAACACGCTGGCTTCCTCCTGCTTTCTCTGAAACAAGCTTTCTCTTTTCATTTTTGATCACCTTTTCCCAAGTTTGGAGCAATCCAGTTCCCACTGCAACAAACACACCTACTGTGTGTGTGTGTGTGTGTGTGTGTGTGTGTGTGTGCACATTTGTCTGTGTGTGTCTGTGTGTCTTTGTGCATGCCCTTTTTATGTAGTTAAAGTTGACCAAAATAGGTTGTTGCACAGAGTTATATATTATTCTATTTAAGGGTATAATTTAATAGTCAGAAATGGACTATCAGAAAATGCCCAAATAAAATCACGATGTGGATAAATACATCGTGTGACTTTAATAAACAAACTTGGTAGTCCCTTGCTCTGCTTATTATGTCCCTAAAACTATGTCACTTGTACCCACTAGCACAATCAAAAATCTATTTTTGTGGCAATAAACTCAAAATAGCATGGTAAATTATTATTTTCTTCAGATTCTCTGAAACTCGCATTCCTGATGCCCTGTGCCAGAATCAGACAACTCCAACACCGTTGTAGACAATGTTGACAATATCTGCTTCTAGGAGACACGTTATCACTTATTCCAGCACTGTAGACTGTCTGCTGCTGGCCAGAGAGAGCCTTCGCCCCCAGCAAAGTCTTGATAGTCTATGGGAAAAGGCTAAAATTTGTCGGATGTTTCCATATCTAAATAAGTTTGTGTGTCTACAGTTATGACCTGTCCATAAGAAATATTTTCTGTTTTTATAAAGATAAGGCTGAGTAATATAATGGAAAAAAGAGTGTGGCATTGGGAAGGAGGAGGCAGCAAGGCTTGGGGGCAGACGGCGAATTTTGCCAATTACTGAGTCTCCAGCAACCAATCTAGATGATGGGAAATTCTTTAATCTGTAACTAAGTTTTAAACTACCAGCCTCTAGCACGGCTGTGATAATCAAATCACAATAGTTAATTACATTAAAGAGCTTTATGTATTGCAAAGTGCAATATAAACGTTGCTTTGAGTTTATCGCCATTTTATAAATGCTGCCCACTGACACTTGTAGGGGAGGGGTTGGAAGAAATGTGACTATGCTTGCAGCTGCTCTTTCAATATGGAGTTTTGTTTTTGTTTTTGAAAGGCTTAGTGCAGAAAGGAGAAATGATGTGGAGGGGCATACTAGAAAATGGGGAGCGGATGAAGATGAGAATTTGGGGAAAGCACCCCAGTCAGTCTCTTATTTCCGCCTGCCATCTCTTGGGTTTAAGCATCTGTACTCCCTCCTCACTCACTGAGGTCAATCTCACACCTGTAGTAGAGGCTGCTTCTCTCTGTTACTATCCTCCATTGGGAAATATTTTAACACATACACATAATTTTAGTTTTGCTGTCCCAGCTCAGCTGAGGCTTAAGAGCTACTCTTAAGTCTTGCTACTCTTAGGTTTGGACCAGAACCAGCCTTGTCTCCATCCTTCTTCAGCCCTCACCAAGGTCCTGTTTGACCTGTGATCAAGGTTCTTATCAAGCATCTTGAAGCCTTGGGTCTCAGTTCCCCATTTTTCATCTCTGCTTTGCTTTCCCTTGCATTCCCTTCTGTCACGTTCTATTCTATTCTTGCACCATTCTTGTCCTCATTGATTTTTCTAATTCTTTTTACCAGAGGTCAGAGCATCTAATTCCATTGACTAGATAGGACTGCCCAGTGCTACAACAAAATACCTGAGATGCTCTTACTACATATATGTAAAAGATCCACGTCTTACCAGTGTTCCCAATGGATATGAAGACTGAGAGTCAAGAAGGCTATAACCCCCACAATAATGTTTAGATTTGACAATGACAATCTTGGCTTCTAAAAAATTTCAAATCAAATTACAAAAATTGTGTATATTTATGTTTTGTGGCCCCAGTCTAATGTAGCTTTAGTTCATCAGAATCTTAAACTACTTTAACTTGTGGTTTCTTTACTGGTCCTGATTCAGGTGCCATGATCTCTGAGCCATCTTTGAGCAAGGCATAAACATGAGTTGGTTTCACTGACAAGAAGGCTTGGGAGTTAAGTGCAGAGTCTCAAAAGTCAAGCAGTTTGAAAGTGACCCTTTCCGCAAACATTTTATGTGAAAAGTGGTCATGGCACCAAGTTTAAGTATTTTAAAACTCAGAAAACTTAATGGGGTCATAGGTCGCAGACTCAAGACTTCAAACACTTCCAGGAAGCAAGAAAGAACAATAAACCTGACATGCTTAATGCTTGGAAGGTTTTCAGATCTCACTAAGGCATACTTCCCAAGATTGCGTTTAACAGCACCATGTCTAAAAGGAAAACCCAAAGTGCATGCACACACAGGCACACACACACACACACACACACACACACACACGCACGCACGCACGCACGCACGCACACACACAGGGCACATGTGTCAAGCACATCAGATTCCAGCTTCAGTGACTACTGCCATGGAAAGTCAAAGGAATGCATGTCTTTTAGCTTGCTAAATGATTTAAATGCATTGCTGCTATGGACAGTCAATGGAGTGACTGTTTTCACTTGGCATATGATGTAAATGCCTTTGCTTTCTAAAACTATCCCATCCTGGCCTCTGATATGTACTTGAAACCTAGTGGGGACATTTTTGCCTTCACCATATTGGATCCGTTGCACTGTCACGGCACACAGCCCTCTTGCCTCCCTCCCCCCCCCCCCACTGCTCACTCTTTGGGGCTTCCTTTTCAATCAGCAGTTAACTTGGGATTTTTTTTTTTTTTGAGGCTTTATCCAGGCCTCTCTTATATTTCCTAGTTACGATCTTCACCTGGGTGATCTCATCCACCCCATTAGCTTTGTACGGTTCTATATTCCAATTACTTCCAAATGCTCACCTCTAACTTGATTTCTTCCTTCACTGAGTGCCAGCCCTTCTAGACAATGGCTTACAACCTTAATTGGATGAATGGGAATCTTGAATTAACAGCATTCCCATCTTTCTCTAAATGTCTTCCCCATATCCTTTGTATCCTAGTGTGCCACTACCATGTATTCAGGTATTTATAGCACAGGCTGGTGTAACCTTTGGGACTCTTTCCCTGTCTCCAAGTATATCAAATTCTTTGGCAAGTTCTGCTAACTGTACTTTCTAAAATAAGTCCTGGGAGTAGGGCAAAAAAAAAAAATAGCAAAAGAAAATGCTAATTTCTTCCTTTCATTTGCACTCTTCCTCTACTTTAATTCAAATCTAGATCTTTATTTTTTCACTTATTTTGAACACAAAAATAACCCATCTGGTGCTCTTGGTTTTTTTTTCTTCTTATCCTCCTACAGAACAACCAGCATATTTTAACACGGCAGTTGTATCTCTTCTTGCTACTTACTGTCTGTGTTTTTGAGTTGAGTATCAAATGAACCGTTCACATCTTTATCCCTTCTCCCTTGCATGATAGATGGAGCCTGGCTACCCTAGTTCGGGCTGGTCTCATCTACGGACTCATTTCTTTGCTCTCTGCCTGGAGTGTTCTAACTAGTACAACTGGATCCACCTCAGGCCTTTCTGGACAGTTGAACTAAAGCGCCCCCACAGCATGCTACTTCCTGTGTTCTTCTGCTATAGGCAACCATGTCTTTTAGCCTCAACCAGTGAGAAGGGAGGTCCAGGGTTTATAACAATCCCTTCTTCACAAACAATAGAGGGAAGGTATTTTCTGTTTTTCTGCACATATGTTTATTAATATCAATATTAATATGTTTATTAATATTGTTTAATAAGTGATATGTTTATTAATGTCAATATTACTATATATGTAATGCAAAGAGTAGCACATGCAAAGACTAATTAATTCTGTTGTGAGTCTTTGTCCAGAATGGACTTACATATAGCAGCTATCAGCCTAGAAATAAGGCACAGGGTTATTTCCTCTTTCTGAAATGTTACTGAAACACGTTGTTCTCCCTGTCTGGACAATTAAAGAGAAATTCTGTAAATCTATACCACCATACACTTTTATGACATTATTCCAAACCAGTACTTGTTACCCATTTCTGAAAATATTTTAGAAGCCTCTCAGTTCCCAGCCATAAGCAGATACCTCAATTCTAGCCTTTGGTTGTTGCTCAGTGCTCAAGGTCACATACTGAGCCTTGCACATTTTAGGTGAGGACTTTACTACTGGGCTATATACTTAGCCCCTAAATGCTGCCTTCTTTTGGTCACACAAATGCTTGGAGAGACTCCAGCATCAATTTTGTGGATATTGGGAACTCTGCCTGATGAGGCCCCCATCGTCACCTGCACAGAGTTAAGGCATCCAGGCATCCACGGGAGTCCTGCCTCCTGAGAACAAGTTCGCAGCTGATACTACAGGATGTTGAAACTTAAAATCAAGAGCAGAAGACATACTTCTAAGCAAAAGGGATTGAGGGTACTTTTTCTTTCAAAATAACCATCACGGTGGTCTCTGTTCCAAAACATTTAGAGGGAAGAAAAAACTTTTCTTTTTCTAAGTTGCCAGACAGAGGATGAAGGATGAGCACTTTGCCAAGGCTGTGGTCCTGAGGACGGAGATGTGAAGGGAAGGGGGAAGAAGGTAAGCGCTTATCTAAATATCTCAAGCAACAGCCTCAGATAACACAAGAAGATGCCATTTACCTCCATAAGTCAGATCACAGCTTCCGTCCATGCTATCTGCTGCCTTCCAGCTGAACTTCAAATAAAATGCAAACTCCTTTCACCCAGAGAGCAACGTCAGATCCCTCCTGGCAAAGCAATTTCAAGTTGGAAAATGAGCAAATCTTCTTAATGGTCTCCACTAAGCTTCTTGTCAGTGTGCATTATTCCTTTTTGACACTTGGAAATGTGTTCTGGATGTCAAACTTTTAAGAGACTTATATTTTTGGGAAAAATTATTTAAATGTTAATTTTAATTATTAATGTTTACTGAAAAATACTGTGCTTCCTAAATACATCTTGACTTCCACTCTCCGGTCATCTGATTCAGACATGAAACTTTGGGGAATATGTTGGGAGGAACATTAGGTACATGTAGGCCCATTATAGCATGACCATACATAATGCCGGCCATAGCTCCAGTGTGGTCTGCTGCCACCTCTGCTTCCCCTGTTTATATTCTCTCCGTCTCTGTAGCTCTCTTTCTCCTTTTCCTTCTTTTCTTCCCTCCCCAAATGTCTCCCTCTTTTCCTTTCTCTCCAGCTGCCCCTCATCTCAAACGGTGACTTCAGATCTCAGCATATGTGACCTTTCTATTCTCCTCCCTTTCTTTACTCCATCTTTTATGTGTCAGCATCACCCCTGGGGATTGACTGGCCCCATCAGTACATGCACCTTCCCCTTATCTTCAGTGTGGTCTTGTGCTGTGCGGTGAGTGAAGCCCGTGACAGCAGCAACAGGACCACCTGTCACCTGCACCTTGTTTCAGTTCATTTACAGTGACTTTGATCAAAGCAGGAAAAAAGTGTAAATTCACAATGTTAGCATACAGCTATCCCTTTTATTTCAGTCTCTCTACTGTGACTTCAGCAATGCCTTTTTCTCCCCTTCCCTAGATACTGAGGCAACTATACAAGCCACTGGAGCATCCTCTCTTATTTGCGTTTGCAGACATACTGTCTTACTAGCATTTGAAGCTTGTGCTCTTAATCACCCTACTCAATTTCTCCATTCAACAACAACAACAACAAAAATGATTATAATCTGCCTGTCTTACTTAGGGTTTCTATGACCATAAAGAGACTATGGCCATAGCAACTCCCATAAAGGAAAACATTTCATTGGGGCTGGCTTACAGTGCAGAGGTATAGTCTATTATCATCATGGCAGGAAGCTTGATGATACACAGGCAGACATGGTGCTGGAGAAGGAACTGAGAGTTCTACATCTGGATCAGCAGGCAGCAGGAAGTGAAGGGCACATTTGGCCTGGCTTGAGCTTCTGAGATCTCAAAGCCCACCCCCTACTGATACATTTTGTCCAACAAAGCCACACCTACTTCAACTAGGCCACGTGTTTGTATGAACCTATAGGGACTACTTTCTTTCAAACCACCACAGTGCCTTGTCTGTACCATAAAAATACAACTTATTTTAAAAAGGTTGCTCAAAATTGTTGGTTAGCAATGATGGTGGCTGTGGTCCTGGTGGGTGTGTTCATGTGCATGGAGAGCTAAAGGGAAAGGTCCCCAGACATAGACCAAGAAGCTCTGAGCCTGGGCTGTTTCTCTATCTCAGCTGTGGTAAGGATGCAAGTCATTGCCTTCCATTTCTCAACTTCCAAGTGGTAAGGGACAGACTTGGCTCAGCAACTTGGCTCCAAGTTCTCTTTCCTTCTGAAACCCAAGTGTCCCTTGCACTACAACTTATTCTGTCACAAATACCCTCATACGAACAGCTTAGACTTTACCCCACAGTAAACCCAAGTGTCCCTTGCACTACAACTTATTCTGTCACAAATACCCTCATACTAACAGCTTAGACTTTACCCCACAGTTTTGATTTGATGGGTTTTGAGGCTGTATCTAATCCATCAACCTTTGAGGCAAGTGGAAGTTAAGAACAAAGAACGCTTAAACAGTACACTAAAACTTCCTGGATGTTTGCATTTTTTCTTACACACCTTAGGAAAGAAGACACTTCTTGCTGTGTCATTGTCCCATAGATCCCAAAACATGTTCAAAGACAATAAGCGACTTGTTCAGTCTTTACAGCCTTTAAAAGGTGAGTCTGAGATGTGAACATGATGTTGACACATTCCTGTTCTTGACAACATAGAGGAGCTTCCTTACGACGAGTGCAATATTTCCACTTTCCATTCTAGATGCAGTCACTTTCTCCCTCCTACATTTTTTTCTTCCTCTTTACATTTTCTTAGCCTACATTTTTGCCATCTGTACATGTATGCTTCCTATGCACCGAGGTCTAATGTTTAGGTCTGAGTGCATCTACTTTCCTGCTATTCCATTTCTCATATTGCCATGTTATCACATCTACTAATAACAAACAGTGTAATATAGCCCAATAGTAACCTCTGTCTTGCTAGGGAGATATGTATAGTGTATATTCAGAAACACATAAAATGACGGTTACTGTAGATAAAAAATCCTGGTATTTTCTTCCTTTGTTTTCATAAACAATGTTGAAGGCACTCTAGATGTTATAACCAATAGAAGTAGTATGATCATATTGCTGTTCTATATACAGAAGCGAAACTGTCACGTTAAAGCTTTCATGTTTAATTTCCCTGCACATAACCCCCTTTCAAACACATTAATTATTTTTGTCTACTAAGTGGCTCACACTAAAGGCTTTCTGACAGAGGCATTTTCTTTCAATTGTCAAAACCAATGTAAATCAACACCCAAGAGTAAGCCCTTCTGTCACTTCCATCCTGCACCCAAATAGCTGCTGTGGGGTGTGAGTAGCTGAGGGAGTCCACTGGGTGGGACCCCAGAAGTGGATGGCTGCTATTCGCCTTTAGCCTTCTTCCATGAGGCACCCACGTGTACAGGCAGAGACAAAAGCACACAAACACATTCTAATTCTCCCCCGGCAAAACACAAACATTTTGACAAGGGCTTAGCAACTGCTTTCATGACAGTTTGGATTCCAAAATAGGATGTGCAGGAGGAAGCACAGCTTAGGAAAAAAGAAATCCGAAGCAAACTTTAAAACTGGGGTTCTAAACCCTTTTCCTTCCTATCTGCCCTTCATGAAGGAAGCCATTTCACTATGTGCTTGAATATATTCTAAATATAGAGTCCTAAGAGGTTAAATGTGATTCTAAATTTTCTGCTAGGCCTAAATTTCTATGAATTCAGTAAAAAGATTATAAATGGTCTTTTTGCTCAGTTAGCCCCTTCTATGTTCAGGATGGCTTTTCTCCAATTAGGATGAGTCTGACTGCTGTCTTCCCACAGTGTTTACTTTGTCAGATATAGTCTAGAACTTATTTTCTACAATTATTTATTGACCAGAAGATGTTTATTGTATGCTCCTTAATCTGATAACTTCAAGGACCAGTAGTAGTTATAGAAATGAGGGTGACATTGGCCCTGACCTTCACCGGTTTTCTCTATGGAGGTCGATTACCTACAGATAGTCACTAACCAGGGGCTGGGAAGCACCGTGGAGAGGTACTGAAAGTGTCACTGTCTTTTCGGGGACACGTTTTCAACTTGAACTGAGAGGACATCTCCCTAGCAGCACCGGCTTCTGAGCAGGACGTGAAGGAAGGTCAGGATACCTCCAACCAGTCAGAGTTGAGTAGGGATAGAATATAGCCATAGTCACATCATGATAAACGGCGACGAGACTTAAACAAATGCCAGGAACGTCTTATTGACTATCAGCCAAGTCCTGTTCACAGACTCATTGTATAAAACAATTTAGCAATATGTGATCATATGGACAAACTCAGAGGACATTTTGTTAAATGAAGTGTCAGTATCTGTAGGGTAAAAGTCTCAAATTCTAACAAATCTAACAAGGTATCTCGATAGCAGGTTGCTGCCAGGACTGGGGATGGGAATGGACCAAATGAGCCACGGTTCAGCAGGTGCACAAGTTCACTATCGCAAGATGGTAAGGACCACTGTAAAGATTCGGGTTTATAGTAAGTAGTGCTGTCGTATATATGCAGTATTTTGTTAAAACAGTATATTAAGTATATAAGTTTCCTATAATAAGTTTAAAAAACTATAGGAAAGCTGATTTATTATTTCTTCTTCTTAAAACCAAAACTATATGATATTATAAGGCTTATAGGCTATCTCAACTTGATCCGTTAAGTTTCACCAAATCAAATTTATTGTGCTACTTTTTAAACAATAATGTATTTATTCTGTCTTTTGTCTGAATGTCCACCATAATTCATTAAATTAGGATTTTTTTCAACCTATCTTAGCTAAATTCAGTAATTTTGATAGTTAGAAAATGTGGACACCCAAGAGAAAGCAGGAAAATATGCTTGCAAACTGATATAGTCACCACAATAAACATCTGTTCATAGACATTTTTATTTCTTCTTTTAAGAACTCTCAGTTTAGATCCCAAGCCCATTTTTACAACATGGTTATCTGTGAAAAAGAATATATATATATATACATATATATATATATACATACACACATATGTACATAATATACATACAGCGTAATTGACTCTCAGAAATGCCACTGAGCCTTTGTAATTCTTGTGAAGGCTTCAGTCTCTGTGAAGAGCACTATCTTCTACACAGATAATATAAGAGCCAGCTAAGATATAGGCAGCCATTCCTCCTTCAAGGGATTCACCTGGTTGTGGATTTGGTCTAATTTTGTTCTACTCAATTCATTTTAGGTAAACAGAACCCAAGCTGATGACATCAGACAGCAGGCCTGGAAATGTTTTTGCATCCCTACCTGTAGCACTGGACTTCCCTTAAACTATGAGCAACAATTCTCATGTCAGAAAGAGTTAAAATGTAGAGCTCAACAAAAGTCAATTTTAAAAAAGGGGAAAAAAGGAGTTAAAATCAGCACAATCTGATGTAGGATCCAGTTTATAAATTCAATTACAAATCTATTTAACGACACCAAATAGTGTAGAATAGTAAGAGTCAAACCTGCCAGTAAAATGCTTCGACTGGAAGGTAAGTTCCACCTAAACTACAAAGGGATGGAAAACCATTTCTCACAGCAATGAGTCTAGAAGGAAGAATGTGAGCATTTGGAAGAAAATGTCCAAGTTGAAGCGGTATTATAATTCTTGAGTTCCTAACATTGCTATCAAACAGTATGAAATATAAAACAAATGCAAAATACCATTGCAACTAAAAGGTATTTCTGGCACAGGTAGGGAAATTCTGTTTCATAGAGACAAATATGAATGAGATGAAGATCCCTTCTAAGTATGTCTTGGTTGCTAGCAGCAGTGGTTCTCAGCTTGAGGATTGTGACCCCCTTGGGGTTGTATATTAAGATATCCTGCATATACATTAGGATTCATAACAGTAGCAAAATTACAGTTATAAAGTTTCAATTAAATAATTTTTTGGTTGAGGATCGCCACAACCGTATTAAAGGTTTGCAGCATTTGGAAGGTTGAGAACCATTGTCTTAAAGGGAAATAGCCAGGTGAAGGTTTCCATGGACAGGTGGGCACCAGTTAAAATGCCCATGTTTAGACTAGTTGTTACATAGACACTTCCGCTCTTCAAGTGCAGTGTTGTATAGAGACTAATGACTGAAAGGTTGTAATGTCCAGCAATCATTGGCTTTAGAAATCTGTGTTTATGATGAATCCTTCTGGATGTAATGAATATATAGTTCAATAGCAAATTAAGGATCAATTGATCTCTAAATGCTTTCTCTATTTCAGTAAAGGAATTCCTTCAAATAGGGAAACTACTCATTATAGAATTGCGGCTAGCCACCAGCACACTTCCTGCTCTTCCTGCAGGGGTTATTCTCCCCGGATACTGCCTCTCTCTCCCTGTCCCTTCCCAGCTTGCACCCAGAATCCTCCCCCCTCCCCCTTCCTCATCCTCCCGTCTTTGGGGCCACAAAATCCCACAGCTCAGCCTGTTTGGGCTCTGGGGACCTGGAATTGAGTGCACCCAGGCCGGTGGGAGGTCCCCTCCTTCATTTGACTGCCCGGAGCAAGGTAGGCCTTTGTCTGAGAGCTGCTTGGCCTGCAAGGGGACCTGAAAGTCTGCAGGAGGATCCATCGTTCTTTGGGGTGAGTGAGGAGTGAGTGCCCGAACCTCGGCAGCTTCCCCGGTGAGGGACCACCGACTCTCCACAACTCCCCCTGCCACCAGCACACTTCCTGCTCTTCCTGCAGGGGTTATTCTCCCCGGATACCGCCTCTCTCTCCCTGTCCCTTCCCAGCTTGCACCCAGAATCCTCCCCCCCTCCCCCTTCCTCATCCTCCCGTCTTTGGGGCCACAAAATCCCACAGCTCAGCCTGTTTGGGCTCTGGGGACCTGGAATTGAGTGCTCCCAGGCCGGTGGGAGGTCCCCTCCTTCATTTGACTGCCCGGAGCAAGGTAGGCCTTTGTCTGAGAGCTGCTTGGCCTGCAAGGGGACCTCACAGTCTGCAGAAGGATCCATCATTCTTTGGGGTGAGTGAGGAGTGAGTGCCCGAACCGCGGCAGCTGCCCGGTGAGGGACCACCGACTCTCCACAACTCCCCCTGCCACCAGCACACTTCCTGCTCTTCCTGCAGGGGTTATTCTCCCCGGATACTGCCTCTCTCTCCCTGTCCCTTCCCAGCTTGCACCCAGAATCCTCCCCCCCTCCCCCTGCCTCATCCTCCCGTCTTTGGGGCCACAAAATCCCACAGCTCAGCCTGTTTGGGCTCTGGGGACCTGGAATTGAGTGCACCCAGGCCGGTGGGAGGTCCCCTCCTGCATTTGACTGCCCGGAGCAAGGTAGGCCTTTGTCTGAGAGCTGCTTGGCCTGCAAGGGGACCTGACAGTCTGCAGGAGGATCCATCATTCTTTGGGGAGGATCCATCATTCTTTGGGGACACCAAACACCTCCGCGCTCCTTTTGAAGGAAGAGATGGGCAGGCGCCAATGCAGGAGCTCCTCCAACAACATGAAAGGCAACATGACATCACCACAAGCCAGACATCCCGAAACAACAAGAATTGAACACCCTACCCCAGAAGATATAGAAGAAACCGACATTAAACAGTACTTTATAAAAATAATAGAGGACCTTAAACAGGAGGTAAAAAACTGCCATAAAGAAATGGAGATGACAAACAAAAAGGTAGACGAAATAAATAAATCTCTCAAAGATACCCAAGAAAAACAAGAAAAACAAGAAAAAGCAATCAAACAGGTAAGGGAAACAGTACAAGACCTGATAAATGAAATGGAGGTATTGAAGAAAACACAATCTGAGGGACGACTGGAAATGGAAACTCTGAGTAAACGAACAGAAACTTCAGAGACAAGTATTTCCAACCGAATACAAGAGATGGAAGAAAGAATCTCGGACTCTGAAGATACTATAGAAGAAATAAACTCACAGATTAAAGAACTAAACAAATCTAACAAATTCTTAACACAAAACATTCAGGAAATCTGGGACACCATGAAAAGACCAAACCTAAGAATAATTGGGGTAGAAGAAGGAGAAGAATTACAACTCAAAGGCCCAGAAAACATATTCAACAAAATTATAGAAGAAAACTTCCCCAACCTAAAGAAGGATGTTCCTATGAAGGTACAAGAAGCCTACAGAACACCAAATAGACTGGATCAAAAGAAAGCATCCCCACGCCATATAATAATCAAAACACAAAACATACAGAATAAAGAACAGATATTAAGAGCTGCAAAGGAAAAAGGTCAAGTAACATATAAAGGGAAACCTATCAGAATTACACCTGATTTCTCAATGGAAACCATGAAAGCCAGAAGAGCTTGGATAGATGTGCTACAGACACTTAGGGAACATGGATGCAAGCCTAGACTATTATACCCAGCAAAGCTTGCATTCACCATTGATGGAGAAAACAAGATATTCCAGGACAAAAACAGATTTAAACAATACGCAGCCACAAATCCAGCCTTGCAGAAAGTAATAGAAGGAAAATCACAAACCAAGGAGTCCAACAACGCCGACAATAACTCAGGCATCTAGCGACCCTTCACCAGCACAACTAGAAGAAGGGAAACACACAAACTCTACTACTAAAAATGACTGAAGTTAACAACCACTGGTCATTAATATCACTTAATATCAATGGACTCAATTCACCTATAAAAAGGCACAGGCTAAGAGACTGGATACGAAAACAGAATCCAACATTTTGCTGTTTACAAGAAACACACCTCAACCACAAAGACAGGCACCTACTCAGAGTAAAGGGTTGGGAAAAGGTTTATCAAGCAAATGGCCCTAAGAAACAAGCGGGTGTGGCCATACTAATTTCCAACAAAGTTGACTTCAAACTAAAATCAATCAGAAGAGATGGAAAGGGACACTTTATACTCATAACAGGAAAAATCCTTCAGAATGAAGTCTCAATCCTGAATATCTATGCCCCTAATATAAAAGCTCCCACTTATGTAAAAGAAACACTTCTAGAACTCAAGGCAGCCATCAAACCACACACACTAATAGTTGGAGACTTCAACACTCCTCTCTCACCAATGGACAGGTCAATCAGACAGAAACCTAACAGAGAATTGAAAGACTTAATGGAGGTAATGAACCAAATGGACTTAACAGACATCTATAGAACATTCCACCCAAATAGGAAAGAATATACCTTCTTCTCTGCGGCTCATGGAACCTTTTCGAAAATTGACCATATACTTGGTAACAAAGCAAACTTCCACAGTTACAAAAAAATATTAGTAACCACCTGTGTCTTATCGGATCACCATGGATTAAAATTAGAATTCAACAACAATGCTACCCCCAGAAGGCCCACAAACTCATGGAAACTGAACAGTCAACTACTGACCCACACCTGGGTCAAGGAAGAAATAAAGAAAGAAATTAAAGTCTTTCTTGAATTTAATGAAAACAAAGACACAACATACTCAAACCTATGGGACACAATGAAAGCAGTGCTAAGAGGAAAGTTCATAGCACTAAGTGCCCACTTAAAGAAAATGGAGAAAGCACTCATTGGTGACTTAACAGCACACCTGAAAGCTCTGGAAAAAAAAGAAGCAGACTCACCTAGGAGAAGTAGAAGACTGGAAATAATCAAACTGAGGGCAGAAATCAACAAAATAGAAACACAGAAAACAATCCAAAGAATCAATGAAACAAGAAGCTGGTACTTGGAGAAAATCAACAAGATTGACAAACCCTTAGCCAATCTAATCAAACGGCAGAGGGAGAACACGCAAATTAACAAGATCAGAAATGAAAAGGGGGACATAACCACAGACACAGAGGAAATTCAGAAAATCATTAGATCTTACTACAAAAGCCTGTATGCCACAAAATTGGAAAATGTAAAAGAAATGGACAGTTTTTTAGATAAATACCATATACCAAAGTTAAACCAGGACCAGGTAAATGCTCTAAATCGTCCTGTTAGTCGCGAAGAATTAGAAACTGTTATCAGAAACCTCCCTACCAAAAAGAGCCCAGGACCAGATGGTTTCAATGCGGAATTCTACCAGAACTTCCAAGAAGACCTAATACCTATACTCCTTAAGGTATTTCATAATATAGAAACACAAGAGTCACTGCCAAATTCCTTCTATGAAGCTACAGTTACCCTGATACCTAAACCACACAAAGACTCAACCAAGAAAGAGAATTACAGGCCAATCTCACTCATGAACATGGACGCAAAAATTCTCAATAAAATACTGGCAAACCGAATCCAAGAACACATTAGAAAAATTATCCATTACGATCAAGTAGGCTTCATCCCAGAGATGCAGGGCTGGTTCAACATACGAAAATCTATTAATGTAATCCATCATATAAACAAACTGAAGGAAAAAAACCATATGGTCATCTCATTAGATGCTGAAAAAGCATTTGACAAAATTCAGCACCCTTTTATGATAAAGGTCTTGGAGAGATTAGGGATACAAGGGTCATTCCTAAATATAATAAAAGCTATTTACAGCAAACCGACAGCTAACATCAAATTAAACGGAGAGAAACTCAAGGCTATCCCACTAAATTCAGGAACACGACAAGGCTGTCCACTCTCTCCTTATCTCTTCAATATAGTGCTTGAAGTTCTAGCAATAGCAATAAGACAACATAAGGGAATCAAGGGGATCCAATTTGGAAAGGAAGAAGTTAAACTTTCATTATTTGCAGATGATATGATAGTATACATAAGCGACCCCAAAAACTCCACCAAAGAACTCCTACAGCTGATAAACTCCTTCAGTAACGTGGCAGGATACAAGATCAACTCCAAAAAATCAGTCGCCCTCCTATACACAAAGGATAAGGAAGCAGAGAGGGAAATCAGAGAAGTATCACCTTTCACAATAGCCACAAATAGCATAAGATATCTGGGAATATCGCTAACCAAGGAAGTGAAGGATTTATATGACAAGAACTTTAAGTCTTTGAAGAAAGAAATTGAAGAGGATACCAGAAAATGGAAGGATCTCCCCTGCTCGTGGATTGGGAGGATCAACATAGTAAAAATGGCAATTCTACCAAAAGCAATCTATAGATTCAATGCAATCCCAATCAAGGTCCCATTAAAATTCTTCACAGAGATTGAGAAGACAATAATCAACTTTATATGGAAAAACAAGAAACCCAGGATAGCCAAAAATATCTTATACAATAAAGGTACTTCTGGAGGCATTACCATCCCTGACTTCAAACTCTATTACAGAGCTACAGTATTGAAAACGGCTTGGTATTGGCATAAGAACAGAGAAGTTGACCAATGGAATCGTATAGAAGACCCGGATCTTAAACCACAAACCTATGAACACCTGATTTTTGATAAAGGAGCCAAAAGTACACAATGGAAAAAAGAGGGCATCTTCAACAAATGGTGCTGGCATAACTGGATGTCAACCTGTAGAAGAATGAAAGTAGATCCATATCTATCACCATGCACAAAACTCAAGTCCAAATGGATTAAAGACCTCAATATTAATTTGAACACATTGAGATTGATAGAGGAGAAAGTGGGAAGTACTCTACAACAAATGGGCACAGGGAACCGTTTCCTATGCATAACCCCAGCTGCACAGACTTTAAGGGCAACATTGAATAAATGGGACCTCCTGAAGTTGAGCAGCTTCTGTAAAGCAAAGGACATTGTCACTAAGACACAAAGGCAGCCTACTGACTGGGAAAAGATCTTCACCAACCCTGCAACTGACAAAGGTCTGATCTCTAAAATATATAAGGAACTCAAGAGACTAGACGGTAAAATGCCAATTAACCCAATTAAAAAATGGGGCGATGAACTGAACAGAGAATTCTCAACAGAAGAAGTTCGAATGGCCAAAAGACACTTAAGGTCATGCTCAACCTCCCTAGCTATCAGGGAAATGCAAATCAAAACAACTTTGAGATATCATCTCACACCTGTCAGATTGGCTAAAATCCAAAACACCAATAATAACCTTTGCTGGAGAGGTTGTGGGGTAAGGGGCACACTCATCCATTGCTGGTGGGAATGCAAACTTGTGCAACCACTTTGGAAAGCAGTGTGGCGGTTTCTCAGGAAATTCGGGATCAACCTACCCCAGGACCCAGCAATTCCACTATTGGGAATCTACCCAAGAGATGCCCAATCATACAACAAAAGCATATGCTCATCTATGTTCATAGCAGCATTATTTGTAATAGCCAGATCCTGGAGACAGCCTAGATGCCCTTCAGTGGAAGAATGGATGAAGAAACTGTGGAATATATACATGCTAGAATACTACTCAGCGGTAAAAAACAATGACATCTTGAATTTTGCAGGCAAATGGATGGAAATAGAAAACACTATTCTGAGTGAGGTAACCCAGACCCATAAAGATGAACATGGGATGTACTCACTCATATTCGGTTTCTAGCCATGATTATAGGACATCGAGCCTATAAGTTTGGGATCCTTGAGAAGATAATAAGAAGGTGAACTCCCAAAAAAGATATAGTAATCCTCCTGGATAGTGGAAGTAGACACGATCGCCAGGCAAAATTGGGAACTTGAGGGTTGGGCAAGACTGGGCCAAGGGAAGATGGGGAGAGAAAAGTGTGAAGGGGAGAGCGGGGGGAGCTCGGAGGAATGGGGTGCTTGGGATATAGGAAGGGTGGATATGAGAGCAGGGAAGCATATATCTGAATTTAAGGAGCTACCTGAGGGTAGTCAAGAGACTTGACCCTAGAGGGGTTCCCAGGTTTCCAGGGAGATGCCCCCAGTTGGTTCCTTGGGCAGCTGAGGAGAGGGAGCCTGAAAAGGCCAGTTCCTATAGCCATACTGATGAATTTCTTGCATATCACCATAGAACCTCCACCTGACGATAGATGAAGAAAATGACAGAGCCCCACCTTGGAGCACCGGACTGAGCTCCCAAGGTCCTGATGAGGAGCAGAAGGAGAGAGAACATGAGAAAGAAAGTCAGGACCGTGAGGGAACCTCCAGCTGGCGACAGATGGGGAAGGTGACTGAGCCCCACATTGGAGCACTGGACTGAGCTCCCAAGGTCCCGATGAGGAGCAGAAGGAGCGAGAACATGAGGGAGAAAGTCAGGAACGAGAGGGGTGCGTTCACTCATGGAGAAGGTGGGACAGAACTAATGGGAGATCACCAACTCCAGTTGGAATGGGACTGATGGATCATGCGACCAAACCCGTCTCTGAGTGTGGCCAACAGCGGGGGCTGACTGAGAAGCAAAGGACAATGGCTCTGGGCTCTGATTCTTCTTCATGGACGGGCTCTGTGGGAGCCTTCTCAGCTTGGTCGATCACCTTCCTGGACCTGGGGGGAGTTGGGAGGACCTTGGTCTTAGCATAGAGTGGGGAACCCTGATGGCTCCTTGGCCTTGAGAGGGAGGGAGGGGAGGTATGGGTGGAGGGGAGGGGAGGGAAGGGGGAGAAGGAGGGGAGAGAAAGGGGAGAAGGAGGGGAGGGAGGGGGGAGGAGGAGGGAAGGAGATGGAAATTTTTAAATATAAAAAAAAAATAAACCATGAGAAAAAAAAAAAAAAAACATTTGCGAGAAAAAAAAAAAAAAAAAAAAAAAAAAAAAAAAAAAAAAAGAATTGCGGCTAGCTACTGACCTGTCTTGATACCACACTTAGAAAATGCTTTAACTAGGTGGGAGAGATGGGTCAATAAATAGAGGGACTTGTTGCCAACCTTGACAACCTGAGTTCGATACCTAAGACTTAGGGTGGAAGGAGAGAACTGATTTCTACAAAGTGTCTTCTGGTGTCTACAAACGCTCAAAAGCATACACATGTGCATGCGCGCACACACACACGCACACACGCACACGCACACACATATTTAAAAAGCCAACTAAGAAGCTCTTTAGCCGTGTATTCTAATTCCTTATGGTCCCTCATTCAGTTCTTTTCAAGGAGTACTGTAATCATCTCTCCAGCTTCTCAGTTATATTCCAGGTTGGTCCTATGAAGATATGATGTTGTGATGTCTACATTACCTGATACTTTATAGTATTAGAATTACTGAGAATGACATGTTTTCCACAAATAGAACAAATAAACGCAAATTTACTCCTGGTGGATCTGACCTATGCCAAAGTCGCAAGGCAGAGCCTGGAAGTAACAAATGACATCGTTTATGATCCTTTTGCAAATGCATTGGATCAATGCTTACATGCAAATCATGGTTCAAATGAACCATTGAAATATGCACACAACCCTGGTTGCATGTAACTGGCACAAGCTGTAATTTGTGCATTAATATTCAGAATCCAACCCAGCTACTTCAAATCACTGACAGCCAGCTTTGCTTCCTTTATTTATAGATATATTTTTTTCCAGTAAAGAATCAGCATTTTGCTGGGAAACTAAATGACTATTTTCTAATTGTGCTTCTGAAACCTTATTTTAAAATTTCAGAAAAGTTTCCAAAAAAGTCTATGAGATAACATTTCTATAAGTGAATTCATAATGAACATTTTTAATAAGAATGGAGGGAACTAAAAATAGCTACCTTGTGTAAATTGCAGGCAGAATTTATAATACAATTTCTGAGCATCCATTACATTCTGAGTTCCATAAGGTTAATGGTAATGATGACACCAAATTGGTGTGATATTTTACATGGAGCTCAGTTTAAAATGCCCATTTCTTATTCTGCATATGTGTTACAGAGAATCGGAAAACTCCAGAGGAGGGCTGCATGGAAAAGAAAAGTAATCATTTTCCATAGTATTATTATGGGCAAATTCCATGTCTCAGTTTCTCTGTATTAATCTGAGAAACACTACCAATAATTATGCTCAGAAAAGTTTTTCAAAGCTTTCCAAAGGCTTTTTTATTATTGTCAATATTTCTATTCTAAAAGTCTACATGAGAAGCATCTAATCTAAACTACCAACTAAATTGCAGAAAGCTTGCTCTGAGCTGTGTGGTGGGGGCACATGCTTTTAATCTTAGCACTCTGGAGTCAGAGGCAGGCAGATCTCTGAGTTTGAGGACAACCTGGTCTACAGAGTGAATTCCAGAACAGCCAGGGATACACAGAGAAACCCAGCCTTAAAAAAGTGCATAGATACTATATCATATGCTTCCTCTCTCTGTTCTGCAGTTAACCTGAATCTTAACCTAAAGTCTGTGACCAAAAGAAAACAACAAACCCAAAACTACTTCTAACTGTGACGACTGCTCATCCTTCGTCTATAGGGAGGAGGATCAATGTGTATAAGGGTGAAGC